>NC_044055.1:18316374-18343874 GCF_902167405.1 Gadus morhua | reverse complement strand
AAAAGTTCTGTTTGAATATCAGTTCTGACTGGTTAAGGTGGCGTACAGTGATAGCCAGTGCCCATGTGTAGTACGGAGCTGGGCAGGAGGTGCGGAGCATGAAGTGACAGAGAACGTTATTGGCTCATTCTGTTCTAGGAAATCCCGTCATCTCGGCCCATCTGCATGATTATTCAAAGCACAAGTGATTGGTTGCCGCAAAATCATTCCCCCAGAACACACTGTCCTGGTTCTAAATAGTCCTCCCGGTACAAAATATCTCCCAGACTTTCCAATTTAGAAAACAAAGAATAGAAGAAAACTTCATATCCATCCATTTGGAGTCTAGTCAGCCTCCAATTGGAAATAAGTTTTAACTGATAGAGATGGGTTTATTCTTCCCTGGTACCATGGATATATGCTAATTAACATTTTTAACCAAATATTTTAAAGCTGTAGGCCTTAAAGGGATCTTATACGACATTACATTTAGAGCAGCAATGACAAGGTAATTTGATCCATCTGCCATTAGGTGACAGTTTCATTAACCAGTTTCTTCCTTCCTGATTCCTGGATTATCAGAATCTTCTTTCAGACGACGTGGGAGGCCTACTTTATATGTATGTGATTCATCTCCATTCTAAAAAAAGACATGCAGAGGGATCCTTAGGAGTTTTGTTAGGCGTGATGCCATCACTTTAATATCCTATGCCATTACATATAATTTGTTTGCCGAGCGTTGCTGAGTCTTCACATGTCCATTTTTAATGCTGCGACTGGGTTGATTGCAGCCCAATGGAAAGAGGCATGCAGTTGCGGTATTCTCCAACCTCTGAGTGCTCTAATTCCCTGTCAATATGCACAGGCACAGCCTCCATTGATAAGAGGCAGCTCGGCACGGGTAATGGCATTCGTGCAGACGCTGGAAGGTTTCTCATGTAAGTTGCTTTTTTCTCAAAACAAATAAGCAGAACGCTCACTGACAAAGATCCAACAGGGTTTTAACTATTTCATAAATCGGCAACTGGTTAACACAACAATGAGGGTAATGTGTTTTTAATTTGTACTTCTCGTTTGTCTGGCTTTTTTTCAATACTGAGAGGTAAGATTAAAGATAATTAAAGTCATCACAATATTCCTGTGTGAGGAGGTGCAATGGGAGCCATCAGCCAGCAGGATGAACACGAAAGAAGCACAGGAATACTATTACTGTGTATTCTGGCGTGAAACACTGCATTGCAGCCTTTGAAAGGAGCTTACAGGGCAACACACAGAGCAAGGCACACAAAGCTTAGTAACGTATAGGCATATGGTCCAGGGATTTGCCTTTGTGTGTGTGTGTGTGTGTGGTTATGGATGCTTATGGATGCTTGCTCGCATGTTGATGTGAGTTCCACCTCTGAGCAGTTCTCATCAGCATTTACATTTCTTTAGTGTGTTTAGCAATGGCTGCTCTCATATGATATACAGTATACAAATGTATGGATCCAGGTGGCCAAACGGAGAACCTTCATTCATTTGAATCAATTCATGGTTGTGGTCAGGATGCCTGATGATATTCTCTATCTCACACACACACACACACACACACACACACACACACACACACACACACACACACACACACACACACACACACACACACACACACACACACACACACACACACACACACAAACTCCATAAACAAACTCACACACCAACACTCAGTCACACATGCACACCCACACACATATAAATTAAACACACGCTCAGAAAGATACACTCACTTACTAACACAAGAATAAACTCTTCCTATGCACACACAAAGGCATACAGGTACACTGCACACACACACACACACACACACACACACACACACACACACACACACACACACACACACACACACACACACACACACACACACACACAAACGCACAAACCCAAACACATACACACACACACACACACCAGCATAATATCACAACAATAAGTCCACGGTTTTATAATAGGTTTTGCTGTCAGTTGGCCTTTACCAACAATCTTTGACCAATAGGTCAAGGGCTGTCCCGTTTCGGCTAAAGACACAATTAGGCATTAGCAGGTAAAAGCCAACACATTGTCAAGTCATATACCGATGATATCCACACACATAAACAAACACTGTAAACCCCCATATCATAAGCCTGCAGACACACACACACACACACACACACACACACACACACACACACACACACACACACACACACACACACACACACACACACACACACACACATGGTGTCACGCACACATTTGGACTGCTTTAAGATACTGATTTCAGCTTATCTTTTATTCTCAAACAACTCCCTGTCTCTGCGTGGTGTGTTTGGTCTCAGGGAAATGGCGAGTGAAGCCCCCTTTCAGACTGTGAATGGGGGGGGGCTGGAGATAGCCAGGGGGTCCTCCTTGAAGTGTCTGACCCCAAAGGGAGGCAGCTTATCTCATGTCTGATAGAGGGACCCTCAGCATACACAATTAAGAGCAGCTCTATAGTCAGACACACACACAAACAAACACAAGACACACGACACACACACAGTGGACAAAATAAGAAGGACAGATTTAACGAAGTTGTCGATGAGCGATGCAGATTTAGTAACGAGCTGTTATTTAGCAGCTAATTCAATGTTAAACAAGGATAGAATCCGACAAAAAGCTCCCCCTGCCCATAATAATTGGTTGCTCATGAATAGACTTTTCTGGCGGTCCATCTTGCCAAGAATAGTGCCTGTGTGCTTTCTCCCTTCAGGTGCTCATGAACAGCGCTACAGTGCTGCTGTGGAATGCCGTACGAACAGTTGCACAATGTGCAAAGCTCCTTTTATATTTTTCGACACACCAAACCTCTTTTGTCACGGAGTCGGACTCGCCTGCAGTTGCCGCGTTCTTTGGATACTTTCAAAATTTGACAAGTGACGAGGGCAGCCGAGAGCAAATTGGTGTCGTGCAAGCAGCAATTCTCTGGTGCTCTTGAGGGAAAACATTTGTTACACCTGACTGAAGTATTTTAAAAATATTATAGACACATATGTATTCCTACCAAGGCAACACACCTATGTGTCTGCACACCTGCAGGGCAAACAAACCCGAACAAAAACAAAACATACAAGCTCACCATGCCATTGATTTAAACATCTTCCCCACCTCACTAGTCATGGGTATAGTTTTGGGTGCGTGCGTTGTCCAGCACTCAGCGGGTTTACTAAGAAAACGAAGAAAACAATCAGCAACAATGGCATCAGCTACACAACAGCACCTCCAGCATATGGCCATTAAATCTAAAAGGCGTTCATGCATCAAAAAGAAAACTAGATTTCTATTATTATTATCGGCATTGTGCGGCTGCTTCTGGGGGGCTCATTTTCGTAAATATCCTCCCCACAGACAACAGATTGTACCGGGAGATGGACTGTGAGTAGAATGAATAACTGTTCTAATGGAGCACAGACGTGTAGCGCCGCCCGAGAGGAAGCGAGCGGGAGCGGGAGTGAGACAGAGAGCCAAGAGAGAGAGTACCTACTGTTCCACACGCAGAGAAACAAACATTGAAAATAACTGCCGCTAATGCTTTTCAATGATGCAGAACCACACAAAGATAAGGGCCAGCTCGGGCCACAGAAGACACTGTCGGGTTTAATCTAGAACCGAAACGTCCTGTTTTGACCGAGCCTTGCTTGTAATACGAGAGAGAGCTCCTTAGATCCGTGAGATTAAAGTTGCACAGTCGGACTGTTACCGAGGGCCAATAATATTTTATTAGTTGCGGATCAGACTTGCGGAGCCTCTGGTTTCAATTTTATGCGATGTAGAGCTGCTCTCGTATTCATACCCCAGACTCCCGGGGATCGCATGGCATCATAACCTCAAACGGCTATATGACTTCTTTGACATCGAGGGAGGAGAGAGGAGACACTGGTCAAATATGCAGAGTAAATCATTACGCTGCTCGAAGAGAGAGGGGAGCCAATATTAACTCTGTGTACATGCCGCTGCATAAACCGACCATCATGTAGGGTGAGAGTCGCTCGCAGGACACCCCAAAGGTGTGCTCTGGGTGAGTGGGCTGTCACTGTGGAAAGGCCAACTCACAAACAGCAGTAAGGATTCCCTTTCTACTGAAAATGCATCACACGCACGCGCGCGCGCACGCACGTGCGCACGCACGCGCGCACACACACAAACACACAATCACCATCCTATGGGCTCTGTGTATAAAGCTCACTTCTTCGCAATGTAATAAACAGGGGGGCCAAAGGTTGGGCCTTGAGTTATGATCACCAAGACCAAGAGGGGGGTCTAAGGGAATAGAGGGCCGGAGCTTAAGGAGCCGGAGCCGGGGTAAGGGGTGGAGGGCATATCACGTTCACATCTCGACTGTCAGAGTCTCTTTATTCCCCTCTCTCTCTCTCTCTCTCTCTCCATGGAGGCCACCGCCCGGGTGACTGGCAGGTGTTAGCAATAAGGTGGGCTTATGGGTCAAGGGTCATCAGTGGCACACAGGCACAGCAGCTTCAGCCAAGAGACACACTGGACGGATTCTGAGTGACAATAGCACAGTACAGCAAGGCTTATGGGAGGGCTTCATCGTTGCACTGCCATTGCACCATTTCTAGGCTGAAACGGAAAAATCGGTTATTGTTTGTTTAAATAACCCAAAAATACATATAAATACAACTGCCTTCAAGGTATTTTCCTTTTCTACAATTTGATGAAACTAAACAACTAACGCTGGCTTAAAAGCCTGTTGAAAACGTCACGTTGTGTCATGGCTGTGCCAGGCTGCCCGTAAGGAGTTATACTCTGTATTCTCAAAGAGCCTCAATTAGTGATAAGACGGAGGACAGAGGAGGTGGTTGCCAATATAAAGATGATTGAGTGTGTTTGTGTGTGTGTCTGTGGGTGTGTGTGTGTTTGTGTGTGTGTGGGGGGGTCTCTTTATGACACCATCTTACATTCCAAGCGAGGGAGAAAAAAGCCTGGGGGCCCCAACTGACAGGCGGTGCATCTCTCTCTCACTCTGCCTCTCTCTCAATATCCCTCTCTATCTACTCCCTCTCTCTGCAGCCTAGGAGGAGGAGGAGGATGATAATGGTGGTGGTGGTGGTGGTGGTGGTGTTGGGGATGGTCACCAGAGGGAGCAACAGAAAGGAGGGCTCGACTGGCAGAAGGAGAAGTGGAGGGATAGTTGGAGGGATGGAGTGGTTGGGCCCGTCCCCCGGGACCCGGTTATCATTCGGCGTTCCTGTGCTTCTTTCATCAGTGTGGATGATACCCAACATGGGACTGCTGTGTATGTGTGGTGTTTAGTTGTGTATCCCCATAGACAGAGGGTTAGGACACGTAAGGAGGAGACGAGGAGTCGAGAGGAGGGGGACAAGAAGAAGATTGAAGCTGCTTGTGCTAAGCTTGTACCATATCAAAGTCATGTTGAATTGTAATCATGTGAGTGTGGGTGGGTGTGTGTTTGTGTGTGTGCGTGTTTGCGCATGTGTGTGTGTGTGTGTGTGTGTGTGTGTGTGTGTGTGTGTGTGTGTGTGTGTGTGTGTGTGTGTGTTTAAAGGGGCATCTGTGGTTTAGAGTTTAGAACAACGCTTACCCTCAAAGTAATGGAGGCGCTGACTGCATGGTGGGTTTTAGTGGGGTTGGGGGGGGGGGGGGGGGGGGGGATCTATATTAATGGACAGTGAGAGAAATGGAGCTCATTTGAAGCCACATTAAATTGTCATGAGCTGTCTGCTTAATTGTGAAGTCTTCAAGAGATTCCATGAAGGAAAATAACATATTGTACATGTCTTGGAAGCTAAATGAGCTAATTGATTTTTACCCATTTGTGCAATTATTTATTTATTGTTTTTTTCCCATTGGGATTGTGTCTACAGCCATGGACACTGTCTCTAGCAATTACACCCGCCAACTAGACTGCGTGTGTGTTTGTGTGTGGGGGTGTGTGAGTCTGTGAGCATATGAGAGTGAGTGTGTATGTGCGTAAGCCTATCTGGAGGTTACAGGCGGGAAGTGTGTTGGTGCGACTGTTGTGTCTCTTTCCAGTGTCTTTAACAACCGATCGACGGTCCCCTGAGAGCCACTTAGCCGGTGCTCCGTCCAGCCTCTTGAGTTACGGCTTACCCACACACACGCCCATCAGGGGAGCTGGCGCACACACACACACGCACACTGATACTGCCATGCAACAGTGATTTATACATACCAACGCAGTGGGTCAATGGTGTATACATTGTAAATTCATACACACACTAATAGACAGACACACACACAAACACACACACACACACAGAATAACACTCAGATACACACACACACACACACACACACACACACACACACACACACACACACACACACACACACACACACACACACACACACACACACACACACACACACACACAGACACACAAACACACTTACTTTCAACACAGGGCTCAGACATATGCACATGCCCGGCAATGGACACATGCCACAAAACAGTTATGCACTAACACAAGTACACACACATAAACACACACACGTTGTGTACAAAATCCACCTGCACACCTAGCAGCAGCACCTCAGGAGCATGCCAGTCATTTTCCTGTGATCCTAAAAGAGCCGGCTCTACAGCGTATTGATCAGAGACATACATCTGTGAAATGAACGGTTGAAGGGTTCAAGTGTACCTGCACGTTGAAACCGGAGAGACGTTTACCAGCAATCCACCTCACTCCAAAGTCTCAACCCACCTCTCTCCACAGTCTTTACCTCTCAACCCCAGATATGCTCATACCACCTGCGACATCCAGTCAACGCTGATCGGTCCTTCAAACAAGATGCTTCAAGAGTATCCAGTGCACCATCCAGGATGGTTGTTAGATCGAGGTGCAGGATACAAATTTAGCACTAACACTTTGAACAACGCATGATTTATGTATTGCCAAATGAAAAATGTGCAAGCTAATTTTAACATTTTTTAAGTGAAAATACTTGTTCGACCATAATTCCCTCACGTCTTTTTTTCAGCTATAATTGCAGAATACAAGTACTTGTAAGTGGGGCTTTTTGATGAGGAGAGTTTTAACGTTTAAGCCAAGATTTATGTGGCTACAGATGTGCCTTTATTGGGTGTTTTAACTGCAACTCTTGACACAGCCAATCAGAAATCAGAACCAGGGACTATCAGGGGTTTATCTTCACCTCACCCAAAGCACCCACACGGGTGAGTCGTAAAGTCAAGTGTGCCGCCGTCGTCACCGGTAAGAGTTCTCTAGCTCTCGGTTTACAGCGTCATATAAAGTATCAACATTCTGCGCATCCCACTTTTTCACGGAGTCATGAATACTATTATCCACGGACCGGAGCCCTTGAATCCTGTGAGGATCTGCAAATACCTCAGGCAGTACAAAGAGCTAGGTCTCTATCCCTGACCAATATTTAGCTTCCCTGCACTACGGAAATCTGCTCCAAAAGATCTATCAAATAACTGACAGGCTTTGCTTGGGCCTTGACTCTGTGAACACCTCTTTGAAATTCGATTTTAAATAATTCATGTACGTTTTTTCTGCATTAATCAATCAGGATACAGGTATTTATACGATATTTCCTCTGTCAGCAGTATGAGCCTTGCCCTCATTAAGGCGAGATCAGTGTCGTCTTTCATTGGCCTCTCGCTCTCTATGCATAGGATGACCAGCTAGGGGTCAAAGTCATTGGAAAAGACCCACAAGATCATCAAGGCAGTGGCAGGAACGTCTGGAACTTTAAAGATGCCACAATACCATGAATTGGTGGAAAGATAACACCAGGGAAAGTACAGTTTGATTTCTGAGGCTAAGATACCATGACTCAGTCACTGTATGTATTTGTCTCTTCACGTCATACATCCGGAGCTGGGAATCACAGAAGAGGTTAAAAGGGGGCTTTTAGCATTCTGGCGACTAATAGGGGAATGACGACAAAGACAAAAAATTGAATAAAATGTGTGCTGGAAAAGCCAAGGTTCCCTGTTGCAAACTGAGAGAGTGGGAGCCTTATGACCTTCATAATAGACTTTCCATTATTTATTCTGCCGCACACATGACTTTCAGTTCTTTTTTCTTCTTCTTGTTGTTTGTTCCAGGGCTGAAAAGGGAGCAGGGAGCCAGACGCCCTTTTGTGTGAACTCCCTAATTAGGCGGACCTTGACTCGCGGATCTCAGCCGCTGTTCCTCTTTCTTCATTTTGGTGGGAAAATATTTCATTGATTTTCGCAGCGATCGAAGGCGGGCGGAGCCAAGAGTGGGGCTCTGTGTGGGGATTAGGCCCGGCGGGGGGGCCCTTGCTGGAAGTGCGTGTGGGGGGTGTGGCGTCCCTCCCTATAACCCTTTGCACCTTGAGAACGAACCGAGCAAGGCTATGTGGTTCAGGGACCATCCAAACTATTTCTCTCCAAGTAAACCACTCAAATGCTTGAGACCACATTTGGACATCCACGGTCAACAACTCCTAGAAATTGTAATTATACATACAAAATCCATCATAATGTCTCAGAGTATTTTGGGTAAATTCTTACGGATCCATTTTTGAGTATCCTAGCATATTTAACGTTTGCTGACCTTAACGAGACAGATGTCAGTTTATAACCTCCCAACTGCTGTAACCATTGTAATATTTCACATCATCTGTGACCTAATACCTGATTACGAATTCTAAATGTGGCCATGTTGAAAAATAATTTTGCAATCGCTAACCCGGTATGAAAGGCATGAAAAACTGAACTAAACTAGTTGTTCCAAACATACTAATATGTGACCATATCATCCGTCTTCATGTGAATTGATTCTTACCACAGCTGCGTTTTAAAAGCCTTGCACTAGCAACAGAGTCTAGCAGCTCTTGAACATGAATGTGTAACACTTAAACTGATACTAATATATGTTTAGGCACTGATGAATGTCGAACATTCACTTCATATCTGGCCCTCGGCGCTGTGGGGCCTGGGGCCCTTCACTTTAGCCCGCAGCAGTATGTTTTCTTCCACTACCATGCTTATCACACAGAAGTAGTTTGACTTTTGAATCGATAGATGATGATCAATTCATTCTGGTTTACAAATGTATTTTGATACGTATACCGTTGGCTTCAAAGTAACTTAAGTACCAACAGACTGGAGTGAAGGAAGCAGTCTGATATGTGTCTTTCATGTGTAATGGATAGATATTACAAGGTGCTCAACCTTCTCCCCAAAAAGTAAAGTAGCTCTACCAAGACATGAAAAGCAAATAGCAAGCAAAGATACCAGGCTACATGAGTAAATGTAAATGTCTACCACACAATGTATATTTAGAATATATGTTAAACGCGAAGTGATTGATGTAACCCAGATTCATATCAAGCAAATTAAAATAATTTAAAATAAGATAATTGCCATGTATTCAGTCCTTGAACACGCCTGCAATTCATTTAATTTCTGCATGTCATTAACGGTGTCTGAGAGTGGTTAAGTTTACCCCTCTCTGCTATTGTGGGATGTAACCTTCCTTTTCCCTGCCGAGAACACAACAGTCTCTCTCTCTGGTTCCAGTGCTCGCTCGCTCTCTTTCTAATGTCACTCTGAGCTGTCTGGAAATTATGTCTTGTCCCTCCAGGTGTCAACATCCCACTGAAATGATTATTCCTACCACACAGAAGATTGCCTTTGGTAATTATATGTATTATAATTAAATTTGATGAACTCCTCTGAGACATAAAATCTCATTTGACCCAGGTGCTGGTTGTATTTCTCTCCACACACAAAGGATAAAGGTCTTCTGCCATTAAGAAAGATCCTTTGTGATTCTGGTGACTGTCAGCTTTTCTAAATAAAGTGTTTGGTTTTTTCCAGGGTACGCCGATACAGCAGGGGCTATCACAAAACTAATTATAAATCAGTATAAGGATTTAGCATATTGGATTGTATAATAGATGAATAGATTGGTTTTACGCTTTAACTCTCAGCGTTTAGTGTATGTCCGTTGTTGTTTGTACATTATCTGATGGTTGATTCATGTTGGTTGTTGACTGCTGTTGTCAAGCAATTTGTCACTGTCTGATGTTTAAATATCTGGGTAACACTTTATAATAAGGTGCAATAAGAAATAGCAAACTAGTCATTACCTAACCCTTTGTTAATATTTGTTAATTATTACTAAAATATCTATTTGGCACAAGATAATAGTTTTTTTATCATTAATTAAGTATTAGTTGTATGCATAAGGCAAGGCAACTGTATTTATATAGCACTTTTCATACACAAGGCAGACTCAAAGTGCCTAACCCAACCCTAACACACGACCCTAACCCTAACCCTAACACACGGCCCTAACCCTAACCATAAAACACGGCCCTAACCCTAACACACAACCCTAAACTTAACCCTAACCAGTGACACTCTGTGGTCAGTGAAAAAAAACGATTAACTTGTGCCAAAAAGATATTTTAGTAACAATTAACAAATATTAACAAAGGGTTCTGTATTGACTAGTTTGCTATTCATTATGGCACCTTATTATAAAGTGTTACCAATATCTGCAACTTAACCAAGAAAAATGCTTGCATATCTCATTGTTTAGGCAATCAAAGTATTCTAATACTGATGATAATATAATAATATAATTGATGTTGTATTAATATATTTCTTATATATTATACTAGCTTACATTGTTCATTATCTGACGTATGTTGTGTTTACTTTCTCTTTTGTAAAAATTAAGGGGGACTGCCATCCACTTCAACCAACGCAATAAACAAATGTATGCCAAGCAAAAAAAAACAAAAGAAAAATGAATTCTACCAGCTGAAGGTCAACATAACTGTTACGCCAGACAGCATGACATCCAAATGGGATGAGTCAGAGTGCACTGCATTTTCACTTACTCTGCTTATGGAGGAGGGAGAAATGATAGACTACAGGCCTGCACTCAAATGACTGTTGTGAGGTGGTTGGACTGGCCTCCCAGAGCAAATGGACTGAGGCGCAGACAAAAAAGAAAACATCAATCGGCAAAAGACACATTTTCGGATATTTCAATTCTTACATTGCTCATGTCTGCCATGTGAGAACGGTGTAGTGCACATTTAGGGATTGCATCTCTCTTAATCAAGGCAGAGTTCTTTTTTTAAAGAAGGGCAGGGGTTGAAATTGCGCAGACTATGATCTGAAACGAATAGATCTTATGAACCGTACTCAACTTCGGCCTTCGAAAACAGACGCCTGTGAATCATCAGTCTTCCCAGCTTCCCTGAAATCTGGGTAAATATGCACAGTGCTCACTGGGGCCATTACACAGCCTGTGAGCCTCAAGATTAGATTCTAGGCCTCGGTCAATCTCCCAAGTAGAACACGCGATGGATGGATGCACACTAAACCCTCGCCTAGCTATGTACGCCGTGGTTTTTCAAACATTGCAGTTCCATCTATTTTTCCCTCTCTCTCTCTCTCTCTCTCTCTCTCCCTCTCTCTCGTTTTCTCTCTTGTTTGCAACCCTACAAAGATGATAGAATTGTGCCCTCATGCCTCCCATTGGAGCCTTTCTGCCACCGCTGCCCCGGACGGCCCTGCGCTCTGCCTCAACCGACCAATGCTTTGACATAATCCTCCCTTTTCTTTTGCAGTTGCTCTAAAAAAGTCCACAATGTTCCACTTTCATCGGCCGTTTGTGGATTCACTCCAAGTTTTTCCTCTTCTCCCCATCTCAGATCTGCACTGCGGGAAGTATTGCTTACTCTCCACCCCAACCCCCTATACCCCCACCAACCCCCCCAACCCCCCAACCCCTACGCCTCTCCGCAGGAGTTCCTGCTGAACGGCAGGCTCTTTTCTTGCAGGTGATTGCTTGGGGAATATTGATTAAGGAGGGGAAAAAGGCTTTTGCTGCTGAGGAGTCACTTTTTTAAACTTCCTGTGACTCTAACGTGAAATAAAGGAGGCTGACTCCCGCCGGTCATCAGTAAACACTGTATTATAGATGAGGTACACCCCATCAGAGACTGTTATACTCTCCTTCGTTGTCTTTTAATGTTGGAGGGACACTTTCGGTTCGTCTTTCGTCTACTTTCACGCCTCAAGCAAACACACATTTATTTATTTTTGGCATGCCGCAATTTCTGAACTTGTTTCGCTAATTACTCCAATGGAAGTAGCAAATATCTATTAAAGCAAAAGGCCAGGGAAACGGCTAGCGAGCAGAACATTAGCTGTATGACTAGCCATTACAGCTGTTTAATTGACTATTAGCCAAGCTCTACAAATGCAATTAAGCCATTCTACTGACCTTGTGGGGTCTCGGGTGCAGTAAGGTGTCTGCGCTGAGGAATGTTTCCCCTTACGCGAGTGGATGGGTGCTTCTTCCATCCTTCTGATTAAGAAAGCTAATCAAGTTCCAGCGGCTAAGCTAGTGGCTACTATATGAACCAACACCAATAGAATGGAGAGCAGTCTTTTTTATATACTAATCCGTTTAAAGCTTGAAGAGCAAAAAAACAAATGTAGAAATAAATACATTAAATATGAAAGAAAAAACAAACATGAATGAATAATGTGTCATGTTTCATATTTCATTTTTGTGTCTTGCTCTGCATGCTCAGCCACCTCTATGCTAATCTGCCAGCATGCATTATCAATCTCTTAGAATCTTAAACAGTTACGGAGTAATGCTCGGAATTGGATATTTTCCCCCCCATCTCTTCTGCATACCTCATTAACCATATCATTACCGTGTAGAACACACACACATTTTCCAGAGCATCTAACAGCTTTAAAACGTCCATCCCAGCCGAGATGGAAGACTCTCCTCTACCTGTGTGGTCCTCTGCGTGTGCACTCTGTGTGCACGAGCGTGTGCCAGGCATTGGCGCGCTTGCAGCGAGGCGGATCGTCTCCATTGGTTTGTCAAAATATTGTATTTTTTGCTTATTTCTTGGCAAGACTGGGCCATTTATTGGGAAGCGCGCGTGTACTCCAAGTGACGGCTTGTTTGTTTGTGACGGATGGCTTTTAACACGGCTGTCGGGCCGACGGCAAAGACAAGCTCTGCTTATTTCCCCCGACGTTATAAAACCCAACATTAGACTCCAGGCTGCACACTTAGCTGCTGTGGTGGCGAGGATTTACCCCCCCCCAAAAAAATATCCGCTCCTGCTCACACTTGCAATGACAATGAACGGCAAAATGAATGCAGAATCGCTGCCGATTCTTATTGACGTGATTACAGACCCACGTCACGATTGACTTGATTTCCAAGGCGTTTATTGAGTGCATTTTAGTACAATGGTTCTCAGAAAGTTACAGCTTACAAACTGTTGACACATACTCGTCACAATTTACAAGTGGTAGCTATATAAAGACAGAAAAAGGAGGTAAGACAATATAGCCTACTTCTGTGCACATAAATACTTCCCCGCTCACAAACATTTCCTTGCACAAGGATACACATGCACCGATATGCATATGCGTGCACGCACTCTCTCACACACAGACACACAAACACACTCACACACGCTGACATAGAGTACACACACACACACACACACACACACATACACATTCAAACAGTGACTCAATATTCAGTTTCTCCATCTGTTGTGTACCACAGAGAGGGGCCATCAGGCCTTTGATGAAAATGGCTCATCTGAACGTCTCAAAATGGCTTCCAGAACACCTCCAGCTTGACTGTCTACATCCGGGACTGGCGGCGAAGCCTCTGTGTGTGTGTGTGTGTGTGTGTGTGTGTGTTAGAGAAAGAGCGAGAGAGAAAGAGAGAGAGAGAGGGAGAGAGAGTGTGGGTGTGTGGCTCGAATCCATAGCCTGAAAGAGAGCAAAAAGAGACACAGGAGAAATTAACTTTCGGATCATTTGGGCCCATCCGATGTGGACCTAAACGCAACTTAAATTAATTATTAATCATTATTAATTTTAATAATTTGCTTAGGATACTTGATCACAGGCTTTGTTTCGGTTGACTTCTTTTTTCGGTGTGTGATTTCAAAGTCAGAATTAAATCTCACGTAAATACTTTTCACCGATTCAAGGGGAAACAGGGCAACTAACAACGTGAATAAAGGGTGCCTTTGGGACTATTTATCGATTAAAATCACTGTTGCTGTTTTGTCATTTGCAGCAGCACAACAGTTTACTTCACTCCATCTCATGTGTGCAATGTTTTTTCTTAATCTCTCTCACATCCCTTTTCTATGGACGCTCCACCCATCGATCCACCTCCTTTCAGAGACGACATTGCACATGCTCTCCCTCACAATTACCATTAGCTCCCGGACGATCTCGTGATAAAACCGATTTCCTCCTCGCTGTGTGCAGTATGTAGCCTTGCGTCTGTGTGTGTGTGTGTGTGTGTGTGTGTGTGTGTGTGTGTGTGTGTGTGTGTGTGTGTGTGCCTGTGTGTGTCTGAGCGTGTGTCTGCGTCGGCCCACCATTAGTCTCCCCTATCCCCGTCCCCAACCCCCTCCTGACTGATCAGATGCCCATCAGATGGGTCCCTGCAGGTGACTGCTCCCCTCGCCCGGGCTCGCTGGAGAACGGAGCCAAACATTACTCAGACCGGACCCCGGAGAGAGCCCAGAACCTGGCCCCAGACAGCTTGGTTACACCCAGGATAAATGACCTGGAGGGCTGCCAGCAAGCAGGAGCCCGCCAGGGAGATAGTGGAGGACAGTCGATGGAGGAGGAGGTGGTGGGGTAGAGAGGAGAGCGGATAGAGGAGGAGGGGGAGTTTGCAGCTTGGAGCATGGTGGGTGAGTATACTTAATAATCTGCTAATGGGCCTGCCATCAATTTCTAATTTTGGAAGCAAGGTGGATAGCACTGTCGTCATTCATGTGTCCGACTTTAAATAGTTGCCAATGCTTTTTGGATCGCTAAAAGAAGTAAAATGTGCAAATGTTATGGGCCATTTGACAGTAGCTAGTGTGGTTGCCATGTCGGCATAACCTGGCATCGCATTATCCTAATGCTTATTTCCTTCTCAGTTATACGGCCAGGTTCGGAAGCAGAGTGAATTGACAATGTTCTCTGAATTTCATGCTGAATCTCAGCCGAATTCTTTTCTGTCCCAGCCCAGAATCAACCGGAGCCCGATTAGAAGGCAAACAGCTAAATTGGACAAAATAAATGTGGATGCCAACGAGGCAGTCCTAACCTTTCTGCCAGATGCAGTCCAGACGCCGCCGCAGCGTGTTGCCAATCACGGCGCAATCAAAACCCATTCCGCCATATAAAATTGTGAAATCAGCCTTGTGCACCATTCCTCAACCACCATTTCAGACCAAAATATATGTATCAGTTTTCAAAATATTGCCATGTCACGTCTCAAACAATCCCCCGGAGGGACCGATTCGGAATCAGGAAGCCTGCTAGCAACTGAACGACCCCGCTAAACCCAAAGCTGTCCTTAACCCAACCGTTCCAGCCGGAGGCCGTTGTATATGAATAAAACATGGTTGATCCCCAGGCACGGGCGTATACTATGGGCTTCTCCACAAGGCTGCACTGTATAGGAAAGGTATAGAGAGAGAATGTGCTGCATCAGGGATTTGGGGGAGTCTGCACCAGGCTAGGAGTGCTAGGAGGGCTAGGGAAGCCGGGGGAATCTTTAAGTGGATGTTTATCAGGCTGGCACCAGGTGTCGCTTGGCAAAGCTCCGCCCAGATGTTCCTTCTCAACATCTTCAAAAAAGGGAAGAGCCTACAGAAAAACTCCCAACTCCAATTTTTGAAACATCTTGATTACCATTTCACACCGTTGAGCACACAATCTAGCCAGGGCCAGGATGCGAGCACTTTACCCACGAGAGCGTCAACATGGAGCTTGGCGGAAGTGAAATGCGCCGGATACAGAGCAATTTGATGTTGAGTGTTTGACTAGCATAAGTGGGCTGATGCTTACCATGGATCTTGGCCAGCCGTATTGCGGAGTATCCTTTCCCTTGTCTGGATGGTGCCAAGAGCGTACGTTTTTCAAACAACAACAGATTGCAACAGAAGACAAAAAAACTAAAACTAAATAAAGAAACAAACAAATAATAATAATAATAAAAAAAAAACATTTCTGTACAAGTAAGTGCTCACCAGCAATAGACAGCATGGGCACACCCACATTTAAACATTATCTCCCAACAATGGATAGTTTTGCCATTTACTTTGTATCTCCCTACGACAAGTTTCATATAGATCTACATTAAGAGTTCTTTGTACACAATGCTTTATACAGTTTCGTTCCAGGCTGAAAGTCCCACCTGGAATGTCACCTCATGACCCCGTTTGAATCAAAGGGGTGGGGAGACAAAATAACACAGTGTCTATTATATTATATCATCATCTGCAGGGAAGTGGTGCACCACAAGAATCTACACACCGTCTTTCGTCTATCGCCGAAACCCCCAGTCACTAAGCATGTCTTTGCCAAAAATGCAAGCGAGAGAGAGTCTTCTTTACATACATATTCATACATGTCACCTTCAATATGAAGGCTTTAATCCAGAGAGATATATTTATATTTAGCAAGAGATAAACATATGTATATTATCTGAATCTGGGTGGGGGGGCCTGGTTAAGAAGGGTCCTTCGTTGCCCGGGCCTCCCACCACTACAGGTAGCGTTGACGTAAAAAAAAATAAACGAGGGAGGCGGGGTCGGGAAAGACATTCTTGATATAGTGATCGCAACACAACATAATTCAATGAAACAGACACATAAGTAAAAAAAGGACAAAACAACTTTCAAATCCTTTTTAACAAGAAAAATATTATGCTTAAAGTATGTGGTTATAGTACCCAGCTGTATATCCCTGTATTGTTCACTAACTCGTCGCCGCTATCGTTATTTGCTTTTTTTGTTTGTTTTCCTTCCTCACGGATCAGCTCTGCTGACTGGACGCTGACCAGTTCAAGGCATGTTTTCCTCCAATCACAGAGGCAGCACTGCGTCACCTGACAGGATATGATGAGGAATCACCACCTGCCTCCTTTTCCTCCATGCCCGCTCTAAATGTCTCACACTTGTCACTTTCAACAGTCTAACGTGTCCCAGATGAGGCAAGATATTACGCAAGACGTTATTTATAATTTCAAACACGATGCGTGATGTAGTGCGAGAGGTCCAGGCGTCGCTGTCCTCAACGAAGACGAGAGAGGAGGAGGAGGAGTCAGGAGGAGCAAGCGTGTGGTGACGAAACAAAAATGGCAGTCTTGAAGCACGAGGTGATCGTTCCGTCTTTCTCTGAGTCACCGGGGGGGAGGGGGAGGGGGGTTGGCAAAGGAAAGGAGAGTAAGGGAGGATGGGGGCGGGGCTTCAAAGAGAGTAAGACAACTTCCAAGTCTGGACCCTGAACTTCCTTGGTGTGGATGGACTCGGATTTGGGGGGCAGGCGGGACACGTCGCTGTGTAGTGTACCCCCGTGCCTTCATGAGGAACCCTGGTCTCCTTGGTGGTGGTGGTGGTGGTGGTGGTGGTGGTGGTGGCGGTGGTGGCGGTGGTGGCGGTGGTGGCGGTGGTTGGGATTAGATTAAGACAATAGTTTCCACCCTGGCGCGTTCCGACGGCTCGGGGGTCATTCGGGGGCCACCGTTGGCCCTCCGAATGCTGCCCTCGTCGCGGGACAGCGCCGCATGTAGTCATGCCATCGGCGTGGGCGACTGGCTCATCTGAACGCGCATGGTCTGGATGTTGCTGAGGATCTTCTTCTGGTGGCCGGCCAGGGTCACGCCTATCCTCAGCAGGTCCCTGCAGCAGGAGATACACAGAGAGGGAGGGCCAAGAATGGTACCGTACAGAGGGTTATATTTATCCTTGTTTGAATTGTATCTACATCTTTATTCATTTATTGCGTTAAATTATTCCTTTCTTCAATTCTTTTTCTCTCGTTCTGCTGTTGTGGCAACAAAAGATCCCCTTTGGGGATTTATAAAGCATTTACTTACTTATGGACTAAGAACCTCGTTTTTGTGCTTTCAGATAACCGTCCGCATTTTAAGAAGGCAAATAGATAGTGACTATATGTAAAGGGTTCAATGCAAGCTGTGTTAAATACAGATATTGTCTGTACTTAGCACTTAGTTGAAGTATAGAAGCAGCTTTCGTTCCACAAAACGTGATGGATTTAAAATAAAGTGTTTGCATGTTTGTTTGTTGAATTGGAGCAGGAAATTACTTTCGGAAAAAGAAGAAAAGTGGCCCTTTGAAGTGAACTCACTCGGAGGTAATTTGCGCCACCAGCTGCAAGGAGGTGAAGCCTGAGTTGAGGAAGTTGTCCCGGTACTGGCTCATCTTGATGGCAGCCAGCCAGTCCTCCACTGAGCTGAACGTGTTGAAGTCTGGTATAGAGCGGTCCAGCAGTGGCTGGGAAGGCCTGGAGAGAGCGAAGGAGAGACACCAGCGCATAGACAGAGAGAGGAGGGGAATGAAAGAGAGAGACACCAGCCCATAGAGAGAGAGAGAAGGGGAATGAAAGAGAGAGAGAGAAAGAGATTAACAATAAGGATGAGAGAAATAAAGGGATGAGTGGAGGAAGGGTGTGGCTGTGATGCAATCGTTTTTCGATCTGAGTTTGGCAAAGACACGAAAAGGGTGCAACACAGGATTTCACACATTGTGTGAGACTTTGAAAGAATCAGGACAAAGCTTAAACGTAGATTAAACAAATAATTCTAACTCAAGTTCAGATTGGTATCAAATGAATTAAATAGTAGTTTTTGGTGTATGTTTTGATTTTTCAGTTAGATATATTGGTGCTGTTAAAGTGTGCTTGTTTTTAAGGGTAGTGTATTTCTCCACGCAAATATTACATTGTGTGTCTTTATCCGAGCATATGTGTGAGCCTGCTTGTGCAGCCTCAGCGATCTGTGCTTTTTGTTTGTACGGGTGCGCGTGTACGTGCGCGTGTATGTGTATTTAAAACTCACACTGCAGGGATGTTGGCCATGGCCTTGAGACTGGCGGGGTTGCGGATCATCTTGTCCAGGGTGCTGACGATGTCAGTGAAGCGGGGACGGGCGTTGCGGTCCTTCTGCCAGCAGTCGAGCATCAGCTGGTGCAGGGCACTGGGGCAGTCCATGGGCGGGGGCAGGCGGTAGTCCTGCTCAATGGCGTTGATCACCTGGGGGGGGGGGGGGGGGGGGGGCAACACTAAAGGTTATTCATGGAAAATGATGAAGTTGAGTATTTAAATGTATTTCTTTTAGTTTTTGCTTTTTCTTCCATTTTTTTTACACAGAATACAATAAATATCTGTGTATGGTGTTTATCCTAAATTATCCTAATTTACCATCTTGAGCTATTGTTACTTTCCTCTTTATTTTTCTATGTTATAAACACTGAAAATGTTCTTTAACATTTCAATTAAACCAAATTATTACGTTAGTTAAAGAATAACTAAAGTTGCATTCTCAAAGATTTCCATGCAAATTACGGCCTCTTAAATCAATAATCCTGGATGAGGAAACACAATGAGGTTTGAGCATTCAGCCCGCTGATGAAAGACCTTGAATTTGCAATATTATGAAATGCATCTCGCTGGCGTCACTGGGAACAATTACCGCTTATTGCCAAAGGGGTCGCCAAAGAGAACGAAACAGACATCTTTGCGATTGCCACTTTAAAGACTGGACGTGAGCCATGAGATGCTTCCAAACGTAATGCAATCTATTGTACCCTGAGCTGTGGGTCCCATTGTAGGCAGCCTAAATGAGTTAGTCAGGTAGATTTGTATGGGGGGCTTTTAGCAGCGCCTCAGTAATTGATGACACCTATTCTGTTACTTTGACATGCTAAACTCGGCCTGCCTTTTCTCTCTCGTTCACACACACACACACACACACACACACACACACACACACACACACACACACACACACACACACACACACACACACACACACAAAGTTCCCAAGCACACACACAAAAACAAAAGCACACTCACAAGACAACACACACACACGGCTTGCGCCCAATAGAAAGCTCACGTAATCACACACACACACACACACACACACACACACACACACACACACACACACACACACACACACCAACTGAGGACACTTTGCTCTGGGCCTGACGTGCCCTTCCTCTCTTAACTCCAGCCAATCTTGCGTCAATTGGAGAGACAGTAGCAGAGGAGCAGAGGGGACTAGGAGATGAGGCAGTGGAGAGGAGGGAGGGAGGGAGGGAGGGAGGGATGAAGAGAGAAGGGGGAGGGAGGCAGGGACAGAGCCAGTGTCACTCTCAAGAGCTGCCTGGGGAAGTGGTGTGAGGGGCGGGTGTGGGGCAGTGCAGGGGCCCGTTGCATATAATTAAGACGGTGGAATATGACCACTTGACACATGTCTTGGAGGGGAGCGTGCCAGCCGCCGATTAGGCGAGGGAACCTCGGAGCAGGACGGTAGCGGTGAGGGTCGTGTCTCGCTGTCTCGTCGTGTTTTGTGCAGATAACGCCTGGCTAGGGGCCCAGCCTCGACGCTGTCTCTTCTGCATCTTCTTCTTCGTCTTCCACGCAGGCCTCATTGAGAGCTGCGCGGCGTGGGGGCGGAGGAGCAGGAAGAGGAGGAACTCCTGGCTCTGAGGATACTCCTGACGTTGGCCAGGCGCTGTTTGGTTTACCTTAACATAAGCTGCACGCCTGCGTGGGCGGCCAACTGCACTCAGAATGGAGGCTATTTTTAAAGAGCTCCATAAGTAACGTTATCTCAGGGTAGAAACGTGTTCATCCCACTTATTCTATCTCCGCCTCTCTCCGAGTACAGCACTTTTAAAGAGATATGGACTTGAAGGAGCCACGGAGATCCATTTAAGCCTAATAGATTTGGCTTGCATTTTAAAATGGATCATATCCATATAAGCAGTATGCAGCTGTGTTGAGCAGTTTAAGTGCGAAAGGTTCCGAACTAGAGGCAGCTTAGTGTGGCTAACCTCGACACTGAGATGAGGACTATTCAGCAGAAACTTGACAAATAGCAGCACATGGAGAAGTTCCGTGTGTGTGCCTTTGTCTGTATGTGTGTCTTGTCTGTGTTTGTATGCATGTGTACGTTGGGGAGTGCATTCTTGTTCCAGTTGGTTTGTGTTTGTGTGTTTGTGTGTGTGTGCTCCCCTGTGTTATAAATGCGTGCATATAGTATGCGTGTATATGTCTCTGCATGCGTGTGTGTTGAAGTCACACGTGTCTATATGTGTGTTTTTGTGTGTCTATGTGTGTGCGTATGTATGTGTGTGTGTGTGTGTGTCTCTGCCTCCCTGGGTGTGTCGGTTTCTGCTGCCTGTGCGCAGGACGTGAGCAGCCTGCCGTGCCGAGGGGTGCCAGTGGTCCATCCCATCAGGCTGTGTGTGCTGCTGGCCCACTGAGGCAACATCTGCTGGGTTGGACCGTCCTGCAGGAGCGCGGGTGGGGGGGGGGGGTCCATTGAGGCCTGATGGCTGGCGAACGCTAACACCGAGAGAGACCTCATGGAACGGGCCTGGGTCCAATCATTTTCTGCTGTGTGTGTGTGGGTGTCTGTTTATGTGTTTGTGTCGGTGTGTGTGTCGGTCTGTGTGTGTGTGTCCGTGCGTGTGCTTCTACGGTGTGCATTAGTGAGGGTTTGGTTGCTGTCTGTGAATTTGGTGTTGT
Source organism: Gadus morhua (assembly GCF_902167405.1). Lineage (NCBI taxonomy): Eukaryota > Metazoa > Chordata > Actinopteri > Gadiformes > Gadidae > Gadus > Gadus morhua. The sequence goes on along the minus strand of NC_044055.1, from coordinate 18,322,243 downwards.
GGACCATGTCCAAATGGACACAGGGGGAACAAAGGAAAAGCTCTCCCCCATCATTCAACACTCTGCTCGGCCTTGGCCAGGGATGGGGATGAGGCTTCAACAGAACAGTCTCACTTTCAAAGTCACCATCAAGGGCATCTTCATGGCGATGGCGCTTAAGAGATAAAGCCTCTCTTTTGAAAAAAGTTATGATTTATTGTGACTTCCACTATCATGAGCTGTGCTTAACAATCTGTCCGTGGCGGACGGAGATAATGGAAGCACATCCGTGGAGGACTGGCAGTTCCATTACAGTATCTAGGAGTTCATCCACTCCTTCTACCCCTGGTGTTTTAATGGACTTTAATGGACTCCCGATGTTTCTGAGAGATAGCGCCGTCGAGCCGGCCTGGCGACAATAACATTGGACTCATTATCATTTCTTTTTTTTCCGAAGGTATTCTTTCGGTTGACACTCACATCCTGGTTGGACATGTCCCAATACGGGCGCTCGCCGAACGACATCACTTCCCACATGACGACGCCGTAGCTCCACACGTCGCTGGCCGAGGTGAACTTCCTGTACGCGATGGCCTCCGGCGCCGTCCACCTCACGGGGATCTTCCCTCCCTGCGTGGGAGAGACAGAGAGACAGAGAGACAGAGAAATGATGGTTAATAAGGGTGAGAGAGGGACAACGGACATGGAGAGACAGACAACACCACTTTATACTTTAGTTTTCTTTATTAACATTACTTCAGTGTTGAATAAGAAACCCAAAGAAACATTATTTAAACAGGTCATGGGGACGGCAGTACTTTTTAAAATGTTTGTGTTCTACTGTTTATTTGTACTTTGTTTGAGAAGGAGCTAGTGAAGGAGAGTGAAAGGACGGCCAAACGGAGACGGAGGGGACGCGGAGCGAAGAGAAGGTGATATTTATAAGCACGACCTTGTTTGCCTGCGTCTTCCTTTTTCCGTTGATCATTAGACATCTGCTGTCTTCCCCCAAAAACACAAGCGTCTCTCCCACTCCCTCTCAGACGCGGTGCCCCTATCTGTCTCCCCCTCCCAGTCATTCATCCCTCCATCTGCCGCGCCTATCGATCCTCTGGCAGGGAGAGGCTGTGGCCCAGGCCTCAGCAGCAGCTCCCAACAGCATTCGCCCTTCACACATCGACCAGTGCAACACGCACACACACACACTCACACACACACACACACACACACACACACACGCGCGCGTGCGCTCAGCAACCCCCCTGTTTGAATATAGGGGAGATAGCAGCCCGGGCTCTGGCTTTTCCCCGCATGTCGAGCGTGTCTGCCAGTAATTGGGCTACCTGGGCCCGGGGCGACACGCGTGCTGCTGATTGAAATTGACAGCTGCTTGCTTAAGATTCCACACACACACACACACACACACACACACACATAAACACGCACGCACACGCTGACAACCGCCGACCCATGTGTGCATTTTTCTGTGTGTCTATGTGTGCGTGTGGACGTGTGTGACTGATATGGAGACTTTCATAAACTGGAAAACTCAGAAAGTCATGGAGGATACATTCCTACTGCATTATTTTTTTCAAACAGCAGTGTGACACACAGACAGACACACACACTCTTATTGAGGACTGAGGATGCCCCTTTTTGAGGGCACAGCCATAGCACCCAGTCTATTCCAGTTAAACGCACCAGTTGAACAATGCCAACAACCCAAACCTTCACCACTGAGCCGCTGTAGGAGAGAAATAAAGACCTATTGGGGAGTTCACACACAGCTCCCTCCCTGGCAGCTCTGTGTGTCTGTGAGTGAGAGGGAGAGACATGGAGAGAAAGACAGAGAGAGAGAGAGACAGAGAGAGAGAGTCAGAGAGAGAGAGACATAAAGAGAGAGACAGAGAGAGAGAGTCAGAGAGAGAGAGACATAAAGAGAGTGTCAGAGAGAGAGTCAGAGAGAGAGAGACATAAAGAGAGGGACAGAGAGAGAGAGAGAGACAGAGAGAGAGAGAGAGTCAGAGAGAGAGAGACATAAAGAGAGAGACAGAGAGAGAGAGTCAGAGAGAGAGAGACATAAAGAGAGAGACAGAGAGAGAGAGTCAGAGAGAGAGAGACATAAAGAGAGAGTCAGAGAGAGAGAGTCAGAGAGAGAGAGACATAAAGAGAGAGACAGAGAGAGAGAGAGACAGAGAGAGAGAGAGAGTCAGAGAGAGAGAGACATAGAGAGAGAGAGAGAGACAGAGAGAGCGGTTGAGGGAGTGAGGGATTATGTGTGAGGGAGTTATGTTTAAAATGTCTGTGTAAACCTGTGCATTTTACAGAGAGTGAGTCTTTGTACTCAATCTTTATTAGATTAATGGTATATGTTGCGGTGAGTTTTTGCGTCCATATCTTTGTGCGTCCTATCTGAGTGTGTGCATGTGTGTGTGTGTGCCTGTGTGGATGTGTGTGTTTGTGAGAAAGAACTAGAGAAATAGAAATGGAGGATGGGAGAGATCAATGGTCAAATAAACGCGGCCTAAGCCCCAGTGACTTCAATGCTTTTCTCATATCCTGGCTTCATATCTGAACCACAGACACACACACACACACACACACACACACACACACACACACACACACACACACACACACACACACACACAAACCTGTTTGCCCTCACTCTTTTGTCTGTGGGCAATGAAGCCACGTCAAATACATCTTGCTGACCAACAGTGTGTGTGTGTGTTTATGTGTTTTCAGGTCCCTCAATGCGGAGACAGAGGGCAGCGATCCACGGATCACGGAGACGCTTGTGCACACGGCCTTCGACGACGGCGCTGATGATAATGAAGAAGAATGGACGGGGAGCTACAGCGTAATAACATTGACGTGGGGGCGCGTGAGTCAGAGGCAGCGAGGCAGGAGAAGAAAAGACACAAGAAATGCACCTCTCAATAATTACTGCTGCGGGGTCCTCTGGGATGGCTCTGCCAGTCCCGCTTTAATAACATGGAGTACCCAACAGCTTGAGAACGCAGACCGAGACGGCAAGGAAATAAAATAAACATACTGGAAAGGCATGTGTTTTTTTTCTCCCTTTATCTTAATATTATTATTTAGCATGGAGGAGAAATAAACAGAGTGATAATACCAACACGGAGGGGGGTGGGGGGAGAGGAGGGTTATGAAATGAGCGAGACGAGGAGAATTAGACACAAAAGAAGCAGACACTTGGCGACGCCCGGGAGCACGCAGGAACTCTTCTTAGTAATAGTATTTGTCACTTGGTAAAAGGGCTACTGAGACGGAACAAGCTGTTCTCTCTTAGCCTCGCGGCGCAGGCACACACACACACACACACACACACACACACACACACACACACACAAACATACACGTACACACAAGTCGTCCGCATATTTCAAATGTACTGGTCCGGCTCGCTTGGATTTTCCTTTTACATTAACCAACTTCTCTGAGTATCGCGGTTGGCAGAAATGAATTTGACCAAAAAAACGAACAAAAAGGGATGCAATTGTTCGACGATACATCAAACAGATGCCAGGTTTACGGCTTTAAAGTAAAACTATTTTTTTTTCAGAATTGAAAAACGAATGGAAATTGTAAATACTAAAATGAACTATGATTCTTCCGCCGATATTTAGCAATAAATATTGAAGCAAAGAAATACATAATCAATCAAGAAGCATGTAAAATAGTCAATGTTGTACACTGGGCTTTGACCTTTCATCGTACTCCCTTCGGTGGGACAGGGGCGTCGAGGTGTATTTGTGTAATAATATGCAAATGAAGAGTCGGAACAAAGTAAATGAGAAGATATCGAGCACCCGTTGTTTTTCCTGATCTACAAACTATAAATCCGCATACTAATAAATGCCAAGCGTGTCAAACCGAGTCAGAATTGGGGAGTTACGGGACCTTGAAGGAAATGAATGTGTTATGCAACTTGGCTGACTGCTCTTTGCAAACAATGGCATTTCATGTCATTTCAAAGTGTCTCCACAACTAATAACCAAATCTGTGACACCATTTTTGCATCAGTACTTTATAAAGAGGTCTTTAAGGGGTACTTAAATGGTGTTGCCATTTGGAACTTTCCATTTCCATATTTTAGTTTTCAAATGTATTGGGAGAAGGGAGATACAGAACAAAATATCCAATGTGTTTGCATCAAAAGGCCTATTACAGCAAGGTGTTCAACATTGAAACCTAGATTTGTTGTCAGGACGCAACAGTCTAAACTCTCATTTGTTTTGCCGCCAACGTTGACGGTGACGGCCTGTGACTGGGTCGGACTGGTCCACCCGCGTTGTGACCAGCTGTGGCAGGTTGTGACTGCTTTTGGAAGGTACAGTGAGATGGGACTGCACCATGGGATGTGGTAGGGCTGTCAGACCGTTTAGAGAGTGTGCATGTCACAATGACAGCTGTGCCTGTGTGTGTGTGTGTGTGTGTGTGTGTGTGTGTGTGTGTGTGTGTGTGTGTGTGTGTGGGGGGGTGTGTGTGTATGTGTGTGTGTTTGTGTGTATGTGTTTGACAGCTCTCCTTGCTGAAGGATAAACATGCGGTCATCAGATAGTGTATGCTCTGTGTTATCACCTGCCAACATGTGTGATGTGTGTGTTTGTGTGTGTGTATGTGTGTGTGTGCGCGCTCCTTAGTACTTTGTGTGTGTGTGTGTGAGTGATGGCTCTTCATGCTATCGTCACTGTGCCCTGCTGATCCGTGACCAGAGGACACACCTAAGATGTTTGAGACAAAGCATTATATAATATTGTCATTATAATTATAGTGCACGGCACACACACACACACACAATCACGCACGCACGCACGCACACACGCACACACACAAACATTGTCCCCATATAAAGGTGAACAAACTGGGTCTCACATACACTGAAGACATGAAACGGCTGTCATGTCTTTGTACAGATGTGTACAGTACATCCAGCGTCGTGCTGAACACCTGCACGTAGGCTGACGTTGACATGTTCTCACGCGGCGGAGCGAAGGCCACGAAGAGAAAAGTAAACCTGTCATCCCACCATTGATGTTCAATCAGTCCCAACGACAGCAATGACCCAGGCAGGGGGAAGTCGAGGGACCAGAGCCCACATTTATCTACTTCCTATTCGTCTTTTATTTCCCATGTCAAATTTGTCCTCGCTAATGTTTTCTTAAATCAGAAGATGTTCAGCCTCTCTCCCCCCCCCCCCTCTCTCTCTTTCACTCCCTCTCACTCACTGTTCCAACAAAGGTAATCCATTTCCAAACAATGCAAAACTCAAATAGTCTTGACCACATTTACTTAGACCGGCAGAGTGCTCTCTCAACAGCCATTTAATGAAATTCTAAGCAACCAACTCCCCTTGGCTATCTGCCCGTATAGATGAAGGAAACACTGATGGAAGGGGAATGGGGATGCAGAGAGAGGGGAGGGAACAAGGAAAGGAGCGAAAAGAAAGGGAGAAGGAAGGCAAACAGAAGAGATGAATGCATGCAGAGAACGAGAGCGAAATGAAACGAGGGAGGGATTATGTCATCCATTATTACCATAGACACCAATCGGAATGTGTACTGGGCAGAGGGGAAACAGGGCAGTGCTTGTATAGAGAGAGAGAGAGAGAGAGAGAGGGGGTGAGAGAGAGAGGGAGAGGGAGAGGGAGAGAGAGAGAGAGAGAGAGAGAGAGAGAGAGAGAGAGAGAGAGAGAGAGAGAGAGAGAGAGAGAGAGAGAGGGGGGGGAGAGAGGGAGAGGGAGAGGGAGAGGGGGAGAGAGAGAGAGAGAGAGAGAGAGAGAGAGAGAGAGAGAGAGAGAGAGAGAGAGAGAGAGAGAGAGAGAGAGGGAGAGAGAGAGAGAGGGGGAGAGAGAGAGAGAGAG
>NC_044055.1:18303874-18311374 GCF_902167405.1 Gadus morhua | reverse complement strand
TTAGTGTCTCTCTCCGTGGCGCGCGCTGCACCAATGAACGCCTGCCGAAGTCGAAACGGTTTTACTGTTTGACAGCAACATAACAGGATCGCTGGCTTCCTTTCCCTGTTCATTGCGACGGGAACAGAATGGCTCATTTGATTTGACGGGAAAACTAAAATAGGTATGGAGCCGAGGGTTTCATATTGACGCGTTTGAGGGTGATGATGATGACGATCATGCCGCACGCCGCGCAAGGAGATAAAACGACACCAATTCTTTGAGGCTCCAATAAAAATCCAAAGTAAAAATGTACAACAGAAATAAAACCGATGCAACGTCAAAATAATTCTACTGCCTTGTCATTAAAGAGAGCGTCCCCTGAGACCAACTTCCAGCATGGTTCTCTGTATTGACTCTCCAGATAATACCTCGAAGCACGCCTTGTTTGCATTAAACGTCTTCAAAAAATGCCTCACTCAACGATCTATAATCCAAATCCTGCCCGCCTTAAAGTCGCGCTCTGCTGCTCTTTCTCGCAGCAGCCAGCTCAGCAGCCCCCGGACAGAGCAGAGGTGGGATGCCCTCTATTTTGTAGCTCAATAAAATCCCATTCTGCAAGCTTTAGCCACAGGGGTCACGGGTGGACAAAGCAAGTGCTTCCCAGGGTGCAATTAACTCCAAGCCCCAGCAGTGTGAGGTCACATCCCCTCTGAATGGCGTCTCAGCTCTCTGTTTCTGACTGGGGTACCACGTACTGTCGATCAGCAGCCGCCCCGAGACATCTGTCTGTGTGTGTGTGTATATACGTTTGTATATGTCAATGTATAAACGCATATACACACAGAGATGCTGATGTCTGGATGGGTTTGGGTATGAGAATGTGCGTGTGTGTGTGTGTGTGTGTGTGTGTGTGTGTGTGTGTGTGTGTGTGTGTGTGTGTGTGTGTGTGTGTGTGTGTGTGTGTGTGTGTAAGAGTGTGTCTTACAATGTTTAATAAGCCTCAGAAAGGCAAAAATTGCCAGCTGGGGAAGCCAGGAGTTTGGACAAATACAGCAGAATGATGGTAGTGCATTTTTTTGGTTTAGATTAATTACTTTTAGAGTTCTCAAGGTTTTTCCCTTGTAAGAAAAAGCTAGGTCTGAGAGCCAAAAAAGTGACACATTGGCCTTTTTATTATGAGCCTCCCATCTGAAGTCTCGCGGATGTTAAGAATGACCCTCTCCATCAAGCGTATCCTAAAATAGGAACAATCTCAATATTCTTATCCATAATACATAAATGAATCATTACCAAAAAAACAAATTCCCGGGGCTATTTGATCAAACTACGGAAACTGTGTAAGCGAGCGAACAGAGCCAAAGAACATATCCCACTTTTTTTGCTGCGTGGGACCTCAGTGTCGTTAAACTGCCAACACATGATGCATCACCTGTTCAACAAGCTAATTTGCACTCTGGTCTCAAAGTAGTCAATGGGGTGTAGATAGATGAACATGCAAACACACCCACACACGAAAACACGCTCACAATACACACACAGACATAGAGAAGCACACACACACACAATAGGCAAACACACAAACCCAACAACGCACACAATACACACATGCCAAAAAAAACCTGACACACACACACACACACGCACACATCACTTAGGCGCACAAGAAAACCATAATGACCCACGCCGCGTGCTTGAGAGGGTGTGTGTGTGTGGGGAGAGCATGTTTTGAATGAACAAGAGGCGCTGGGAAGGAAATGAACTAACGATAGCTGCTAATAATTACAGATCTGCTGCGTGGAGGAGTTAATGAGCATCCAGAGTCCCCCCATGATGCCCTCTCCTAATAATGAATGAGGATGGAGAGAGAGTGAGAGGCAGGGAGGGAGGGAGGGAGGGAGGGAGGGAGAGAGAGAGAGAGAGAGAGAGAGAGAGAGAGAGAGAGAGAGAGGTTAAGAAAGATGGAGAGAGAGAGAGAGAGAGAGAGAGAGAGAGAGAGAGAGAGAGAGAGAGAGAGAGAGTAAGGGTGAGTTGGAGGAGTGGAGAGAAACAGGGGCGAGCTGTCAGTTTGAGGGCATCCGGTGATGGCCTTTTGGCCGTCTCTGCATTCTAGTCATGTCAAGGAGAGCAGGGCCTTCTCCCAGAGGAGACTAATGACGATGTGACAGTCACTCGCATGGAGGGAGGAAACAGCGGGAGGAGAGGGGGAGTAGGGAGGAGGAGGGAGGAGGAAGAAGCAAAAGAAACCAAGAGAGTTCATAATAAAGCCAGCAACTGGAGAGGGACACAGTTCAGAAGGAATCACAAACAATGGCCGATGCCATTGTTGATTCAGGGCCAAGGGATCGACAGCCGATGGGATTCAACAGGAGGAAAAAACAACCAAATATACTTTGTCCTTGGTGGCCTCTGTGAAAAGACGGCGCCGCGCAGAATACAGCAGATGGACGACAGCATGAACTACACGCACTGATAACAGTCTAGTGCAGTGCCTCAGGTGTGCGTCTCCCCAGCCTGAGAAGCAACGTGTTTAAACCCAATGTCCACAGCATGACCTGCCGTGATCCCCGAAAGAGTTGCCTATCCCTTACCCTTTGCTCCTCAATGATACTAAATGTCTGTTGGATAGAAGTGCTAAATGCTACATGGCTTAATAGCTAGCAGTGCGGGGGACTAACCAGAGAGCTGGTGTAGCTGGGGTCGGAGGTGTCGTCCTGCAGGTAGCGGGAGAGGCCAAAGTCGGACACCTTGCACACCAGGTTGCTGTTGACCAGGATGTTGCGGGCGGCCAGGTCGCGGTGGACGTAGTTCATCTCCGACAGGTACTTCATGCCCGCAGAGATCCCCCGCATCATGCCTACCAGCTGGATCACGGTGAACTGCCCGTCATTTTGCTATTAGGAAAACAAAAATGCAAACCGGTTATTTCCCCGCCGCACTGTTCAGGTATCGTTAACCTCAATGTGACGAGTACAGAAAAAAGAAACATTTATCTTTCAGGCGGGCTGTTAATTACACAAAACTAATTATTATTGGGATTCTTTTGGTGAATCATTAAAACATTGTTGACAGAAGCTACAATTATGTCAGCGAAAAACATCCCATGCTTGAATTAAGAGCATTCACCGTATGATTTGAGCAATTATTAAGAAAACCGAGAACCGCCACATTTTATAAACACATCAAATATAGGGACAAATAGTCTTCTTAATGCTGAAAGCACCAACAGGGCTTGTTTTTTTGGTCTGGGTCACAGGATTAAAAAAGCTTATCCAAGCATTCTTGCCACTACAGCCAGAAGGTAAAGGTGAGTTTTAACGTAAACAGAAAAAGCCACAAACAGCCCAAATCCAATCCATTTGTGTACAACCTCCCACCACCTCCTCTATAGCAGGCGATGTCTCGCCTTAATAAATTTTTTCGCCTTTTCCTCTAAACCTAATTTGTCGTCTACACTCCCGCATCGTTGACTCAACACTGTGACTTTGTGACATTTCCTACACTGCACATTAAGATAAGTATTATAAAAGCTAATTGGATTTTCCCCAGGCCGTTTCCTTACATTTCTGTGTGTGTGCGTGTTTTAAAAGCAAATGGCCTGTTTGGCCAGGAATGGTACGAAGGGAGCTCATTGAATGCTCGTCAACGCCACGCCGAACCCATCCCCGCCAGAAGAGCCAAAGAGCAGGCTTTGAACCCCATCACACTGACAAATAAGAGGGGTGGAAGAGATCGATGGGAAAACAAGTCGGATGTGGCGGCTAGCAAAGCCAGCTTCAAAGGGGCCCTTTAAACCAGCCTTAGATCAAAGTGGAAACGGAATACCAATCCATGGGATTGGAGGAGGAGAGGGGAAATAAATAAATATAGAAACGGGTGGAATATTGATTAAGCTGTATGTCCGCTCAATCCCAACTACAAAAGATAAATTGGAGGGACTATTAATAGCCCCGGGCGTTAATGGATAAATTAAATAGGGAGGAAAGGAACCGTCTGCTGCAGAAGCCCTGGAAATGAGCATGTACCGAAAGGAATCGGTTCTGGTACATGTTGGCAGTGCGCTTCTGTTCGGCTCAGCGGGCTGAACCACATCGCTAGGGGTGGAAGCGGAGGGCCGGCTTTCGTCCGGGTCTTCCTTCTGGAGTCTTTTCATTATGAATTATTGATGAGGCTTCATTGTGAAGCATTTTTTCGTTCATGTCAAGGCTTCTACGACCCCAAGTGTAAACCTAACTCACTCACTAAACAACACCAGACAACAAATATATATATATATGGGGGTCAAAATCTAGAGGTTAAAATGTTTGACTCCAAGCTGAACTCTTTGAATGGAAGGTCAAGGTACAGAGTCTAACAGGAACAAGAAGCAAGAAGCCCCTGCCTGCCCAGTAGATGCGGGTTCATGAAAAAATATCAAGGGTATTAAACAGAACTGACTTCTCCCAGTTGTACCAAACGTGAGCTTAATCAAGCCCAGTCCGTCCTTCGAGACCCCCAGCAGGACTTCCACTCGCTCTCCTCTGAGTGTACATTCTGGCTCCCAAACACCAGAATGAATAGGCCCAGCTGTTTCATTAATCCAGCCGCACTTGCTCTTAAAAGCTGTCCCATAATAGGCTCAAGTCCAGTGGAGAATGGCCTCGCCCGGGTAGCCACCCTTGTATAGTATTTATGGTCACATATTTTTTAGCCTTATGTTTTAATATCTTACTTTTCATCCGTTGTATATTTACAGCTTGTTATGTGTCCACCATAAGTGTTGTTATTGTGTTTACCGTCCCAACGACACGCTGCAAAACAAACCGGGCCCCTAGGGACGCTAACGATCCCACGCTCTGACTTTAAAAGTGCCAGCACGGCTCACCCTGAGGAAGGAGTCCAGCGCGCCATTCTCCATGAACTCCGTCACGATCATGACCGGGCGGCTCTTGGTGACCACGCCCTCCAGACGGATGATGTTGGGGTGGTCGAACTGGCCCATGATGGACGCCTCGGCCAGGAAGTCCCGCCTCTGCTTCTCCACGTAGCCCGCCTTCAGGGTCTTGATGGCCACGTAGATCTCCCTCTTGCCCGGGAGCTTTAGACGGCCCTTGTAGACCTCTCCGAATTCACCTAGTGTGTGGGAGGGGGAGGGAATCGAGCAGTGTGTGCTCAGGTTAAAGCAAACAGACACGTGATTGAATTAAGTCGAAGAAAGGAGATTTCGGGAGCTTAATGACATCAAACTGTGAGTATTTATGAATTCATTGGCGTCCCCTGGTGTGACTGATGAAGATTCGGCGGCCGCTAAGCTAAGTGTTGTCCAGAATTGTTTCTTTGTTTATCTTTTCATCTGCCAGATATTATAAACAGTGGGACACTTCTGACTCGCAGTAGTCATCCGTCTTTAAAAAAGAAAATAAAAGGTCTGCCAAGAAGTAGAAATTCAAATTCCCCCCGATCAGCGGAAAACAGGCGGGGCCTATCCGGTGTATCTCCCCAAAAAACACTCTTTGATTAATTATCACCACCTTGGCGTCCTGCGGAGACTCCACACAGCGAAATCAACCAAAAAATGGAAATCTTTAATTAGCCGAAGCCCCCTGCATGGCTTCCTGCCACCCTCGCTTCCCTTCTCTCCGTCACGTCCTCACACCCTGCGTGCGGCGCGGGCCGCTCGGTGAACTGCTATTCCTGGGCCTATTTTTCTTATTATGATGGGGGGGGGGGGATTTCACCCTCTGTGCAAGAGCAACACACATCAGCATGTCCTCCGCCGCTGACACCCGGCTGTGTGCTGCTGCAGCGCTGGCGGGGGCGCCCTGACAGACAGGCACACGTTACAGACGGCTCCAGCAGGAAGTTGGAGGACAGAAAAAAAAGAAAAGCACAATTTTTCTTTCTTTTCTTTTTTTTTTGGTCCGGTTTATTCGCAAACAAAATAGTGATTAGAAGTTGCTTGAAAGTACGTTTTTTTTGGTTTTGTTTTTTTTCCACATCATCAAGGGGGCGCTTATAATGAGGTAAGACTTGGAAACTGGTGTGCACCTTTTTCCCCTCACTTTGAAGTGAATGATTGAGAGGCGAGGAACATGTCTCAAACCCCTAAGAGGGTTCACTGAAGCGGAGAGAGAGAGAGAGAGAGAGAGAGAGAGAGAGAGAGAGAGAGAGAGAGAGAGAGAGAGAGAGAGAGAGAGAGAGAGAAACTTGGGTGTCTAGAGTTATTTCTGATGCCATCGTGTCCCAGGGCAGCTGGCCTATATGCTGCTATGGGCCCCCACCCCTCTCCCCCGCCCCTCCCCCTGTCTAAACTCCAGTCTGTCGATTGATGCTACAGTCAAGGGTGCGGAGGGTGCATTTAAAACACTGCAGACTCAGAATCAGTAAACATGTTTACACACCCAGGGAACGCTGCTTAAGCCTAAGCACCCGCTGGAGAGGAAGTGTCAGCACGGAAGTTCATCTGAATGGGTATAAAACCCACCACCGGGCACACACACACACGCATTGTCTCTCTCTCACACAGACACACGCACACACACGCACACACACGCACGCGCACGCGCACACGCACACGCACACGCACACACACACACGCATTCTGTCACGCTCACACACACAAAGAGACACACCCACACACACACACACACACACAACCACACACACAAACGGAGCACTTCATCACAGTACCTGCGCCGATGACCTCCTCGATCTTGACGGTGGAGACATCGATCTCTTTGGCGAATTCTCGCACGGCCTCGTTGGGGTCCTCGTAGGTGAAGGGGTCGATGTAGATCTTCATCCCCGGGGAGCCTGAGAAGTGGGTCGGGCAGCCAAGCGGGGAGGGGCAGTTAGACATGTCGGCGCGCAACGAGAGCTCTAGAATCAACCAGAGACGCCCAAATCAGACTCTCAGAGGAGGACCTCACTTTGTATGGCATTGTCATATGTTTTGGATGGGGGAATTAAGATATGGATATGGAGAACGGTTGATGAAGATGATGGTCGATGATTCACGGATGGTTGACAGTGTGGTGGTGGTGTGGTCGTTCATGTGCATGTGGCGGTGGATTTGAGTGGTTCATGAGAAAGCAGTCATGCGCTTGTCTTGAGGTGTGCGAGTGAAACCGTGGCGGTATGGCGTGGATGAAGTGAGCAACACACAGAGACCATCACAAACCCTTCCCATCAACAACCTGTCCCCTCAATAGCAGAGCGGCTGGCAGAGTGCGTCTTCAAAAGGATTGAGCTACCCCAGAAATAGCAGGAGCTTTCAAACAAGGCGAGGCAAAGACAGGTGTGCATGTGTGTGTGTGCATATGAGCATCTTTGTCTTTTTTTGTTCTTGCACGTTTTTGGCAGTGTGCATGTGTATTAAGTGTATTATGTGTCATGTGTATTTATATGCTTGCGTGTGTGTGTTTACATGTGCCTCTCGGTCTGTGTTTGTTTTTTGTTATTTTAAGTTATTCTCTGTGTATATGTGTATTATGTGTTATGCTTATTTATATGTGTGAGTGTGTTTGTATGAGTGTGTTTGTA
>NC_044055.1:18298874-18301374 GCF_902167405.1 Gadus morhua | reverse complement strand
AGAGTGACTTCTGAATGAGGGAAATCATTCAGGGGGATCTGAACATCCCTCTAATGGGATTTGCAGACACTGCTGTGCTCGCTGGTGAAAACACTGATTCGTGTTCATCACGCACAGATTTTACTTCAGCAAATCTTCAGAGTGAGATAAATGGCATTCAGATCTGGATAAGAAACTCGGAGGCGAGATGCCGGCGATGAACATCAATGTTCCCACAATGGCGCTCGCGTTATGGTGCATACAACACACACATCCACGGAAATGCATGTCTGACATTGCCTCAACACTCGGAGCGGTGTAAGATTCAGGAGCTATTATTTGAGTTTAATTTGGCCGAAGTGGCACAGCCATCCGTCAGCTACTGTGACTCTGAGTCACTGCTCTATGAGAATATGAGTTTTCCCGGATGCAACATTTCTCCCCGTCGGCAAAATGTAGGGAGGGAGGGTACTTTTTTGGGTTGTTCAGTCTCCAAATTGCTCACTTAAGCTCTTATCTGCATTCTCTTTCACAGCTCTCGAAACTATCCTACAGCGGCTCGGCAACGTTTGTCGGAATATCCCCAAAAATACTTTTCTGGGGCTTGCTTCATTTTGTTTGGTGTTTTTCGGACTGTCCGGTGCCTCTGCGTGGGAAGTATGCATGTATAGAGTATGTGAAGTATGCATGTGAACCCTGTTCACCTGCACTCCCAACACCTCGCCCTCCCTCTCAGCCTGTAGAAATCCATTGTTTTTAGCTGTAACCCATCTCTGTAACCCCCCCCCCCTTCCCTCCCACTGGGAGCGGTTGCTTTGTGCATACTACATATGATTAAGGTTTGACAAGCGTGAGCATGTCCGTCCAGCTGTACCACTCTCACCCAGGCTGGACCTCTACAGTAAGGAGAAATAAGACCTGTGTTTGTGTGTGTGTGTGTGTGTGTGTCTGTGTGTGTGTGTTTGGGTGGGGGGGGCTCTACACATGGCCATGCTACAGCGGCTCTACCGAGACGCAGATTCCCTCCGCATTATACACTGCGACAGCTGCACCGAGACACCCAAAACGTTTGGGGATTGTTTCACCCAAAAAACAATTGGCCAAGTCTCTCGGGTTTATTGTTTAGCTTGAATACTGTAATTACAAACTGTCACTCAAAACGGGAGGGATGGTGGGGGAGAGAAGGAACAATGCATTGTGGGTGGCGGTTGTACATTACGGTTATGACTGGCTGGCATTTCCGCGATGGCTGCACGAAATAACTCCTCTGAACGGGTCCTTATCAGCAATTCATTTCATTTTCTACCCCTCGGCCCCCCCACTTCAAACTGCTCATTTGATGATTAACGTTTCAGTTTGAAAAAGAAACGAACGCCCCAACATCCTTTTGTTTATTATTCCCACTTACGATAATTGTGTTCTCTTAGCCCCCCTTTATATTTATTGTGACAGAAGTTACCCCTTTGAGAGTCGCAGAAAGAAAAAGGGAAAAAAGGAAAAGGGGAACGCGGGAGCCATTTTGTCCTGCCCGCAGTGTTTTTAATGAGCTCCCGGCCGCCACTGCTGCACCCGTGACACAAAGTAAGTGTGTTGAAACGCTTTGTGGTGTCAGCCTCGACAAAACTCCTTCCCCTCCAGTGAACCCCCTTTTCAGAGTGCTGGGTCGGCACAGCATAAGGCTTTCATTTGAGGGACAGAATGTAGCCTTTTGTGGGCATGTGCGCGTGTCAGTGTGTAGTGTGTAAGTGTGTGTGCGCGTGGCTTTTGTGTACAGGGCGCACGCGATTATTGTCCCTCGAGGCTGCTTCTCCTGACCGGTCAGTTCTACTGAGAGAGGGATCAAGTCATGGCTCAAAAGCTAAGCTATCCAGCCCTTATGCTTTTAAAGACTAACGGCAATCAATGTCTAACGGCAATCAAGAAATTGCGAAGGCGGAACACAGGTCTGTTCCCCTCTGTGTTGAGACATCTTCCCCCTACAAAACCTTCAATTTGTGACGCCAAACCAGTTCTGGCTAACGCTCACACGACAACGCGACACATACGAGGCTCATCTACAGTAGACAGCATTTCTACAAGGTACGTGGGAATGTTTGTGCCGATGCTGTAATGCTGAAAAGACAACGGGAATTTGGAATGAGGGGGAGAGAGAGATGGGTGGTGGAGCTCCAATAGGTGGTGTTTGGTGGATGGGTGGGTGAGTGGGTGGATGGGATGGGGATCAACGCGGCGGACTCACCTCGCCCCGTGCTGTAGTGTTGCAGCTTGTCACTGTAAACGGCCTCCTTAGTGTATGCCCTTTTTCTGTAGAGAGAGAGAGATATTGACCGATGGACAGAGAGAGAGAGAAAGAGAGAGAGAGAGAGAGGGAGCAGAAAGAGAAAGAGAGAGAAAACGCATCATGAAGGGATGAAAGAGTGCAGAAGAAAGGCATATATTACACTACGGTTGTGTGTGTGTGTGTGTGTTTGTGCGTGCGTGCGCGTCCCTGGATGGCCTACCAAAAGAGAAAAAAGAGCTG
>NC_044055.1:18291374-18293874 GCF_902167405.1 Gadus morhua | reverse complement strand
GCTGCGCTGTACAGTGGAGTTGATCTCGGCGTGGTCCTGCAGAGAGACACGCACACAGAGACCTCGGTGAGAACACAAGACTACTGCCCCATCAGGGAAGACCACCATGTGGACACCCACACACAGATAAACACGCACGCGCACACACACACACACACACACACACACACACACACACACACACACACACACACACACACACACACACACACACACACACACACACACACACACACAATAGTTAAGGTTGGAAGTGCAACCTCTGTGTCTGATTTCATTAATTTCTTATGGGTATTTTATATAAATATATAAAAACCGCACAATATTTACTGAGGAAACAGACAAATAGAATGGTGCCTTAGCGGTAAACATAAACCTGAGCACAAACCAAAATGCACATACACACGTAAATGCGTGTGCACACACACACACCTCCCACTCGTACCTCAACAACCAAACACCGCAGTGTGGCCTTTAAAGACTATGATTTTCCTCTGAATTAAAAGAAGCGATAGCTCTGCATTGTAATGTAAATAGTGCCGTGTTCATCTCTTCAGATGGGCTTGAATTGGCAGCATGCTTTCCATTCACTGGTGCTCCAGTGACTGAGCTAACCGTCACTGCTGCACGGTGGAGGACAGCCAATTGCATATGCTGAAAATAGTGTAATTATGACAGCTAGAAACTCTTGTGGTCATTTTGCTGAGGAATTCCAATGCAAACATTTTCCCTTTGCTTTATGAAAAGCACGATGGTGAATAAAAAGTCTGAGAGTGAAGGCTGAAAATAGTACGATCCACGTGCGATAGTAATAGACGATAATAATGCATGAATAATAGATTCAGGTGAGCGAGTGTATTTTTTAAGCATGAATAAGCGTCCATGGAAGGATGGGAAAACGTGTCCAGGTATGTGTACATATTCCCGCTGTGACTATCACCTGTATGGGCCCCTCTATGTCTCTCTGCATCTGTCAGTCTGTCCATCTCTCGCCCTATCTGTATGTGTCTCTCACTCTCTATCTCTTTCTCTGGGTATTGCGTGAGGACAGTTGGAGGCATATCTGCAGGGAGGGAGGGGGGGTAATTGCATAGGCCTGTCACCTTCCCATAACCCAGAGCCAATATGACAGCCACAAAATAGGGCTGCACCTACACTATCCGCCCACTACTGCAGGAAGCCGGTCTGCTTCGTGTGCCTCCATCCACACAAAGGTGCAGACCCCTGTGTGTGGTTGTGTGTGTGTGTGTGTGTGCGTGTGTCTGTGTGCGCGTTTTGTGCTGAGAGTGTGCATCTGTGTCGTA
This sequence comes from Gadus morhua, assembly GCF_902167405.1. Classification (NCBI taxonomy): domain Eukaryota; kingdom Metazoa; phylum Chordata; class Actinopteri; order Gadiformes; family Gadidae; genus Gadus; species Gadus morhua. The sequence continues at coordinate 18,292,570 of NC_044055.1, read as the reverse complement.
AGTGGGTGAAGGGTGTACGTGGGAGGTGAACTGTTGCACATAGACAGGGAGTCTCTTCAAGGATTCAGTAAACAGTCCTAAACATTGAGCCGGGGATTCTCACATGTTCCACATCATGAGGCAGGTATATTATCTGGGTAGAGCGATGGAAACGATAGGAACAAGGGGGGGGGGCGGGGGGAGCAGTGGGTAGGAAGAGGAGGAGGAGGAGGAGAGAGGGGGGGGAAGGGGAGCGATCATTATCCAATCGGCTTGGTGTAATTGAATCATTCCGCTTGCTCTATCATTGAGAAGATGACGTAAACATTGCTATGAGATCTGCTCATAGCACACACATGCACACACACACACACACACACACACACACACACACACACACACACACACACACACACACACACACAAAAGTTAAGGTTGGAAGTGCAACCTCTGTGTCTGATTTCATTAATTTCTTATGGGTATTTTATATAAATATATAAAAACCACACAATATTTACTGAGGAAACAGACAAATAGAATGGTGCCTTAGCGGTCAACATAAACCTGAGCACAAACCAAAATACACATACACACGTAAATGCGTGTGCACACACACACACACCTCCCACTCGTACCTCAACAACCAAACACTGCAGTGTGGCCTTTAAAGACTATGATTTTCCTCTGAATTAAAAGAAGCGATAGCTCTGCATTGTAATGTAAATAGTGCCGTGTTCATCTCTTCAGATGGGCTTGAATTGGCAGCATGCTTTCCATTCACTGGTGCTCCAGTGACTGAGCTAACCGTCATTGCTGCACGGTGGAGGACATTCAATTGTATATGCTGAAAATAGTGTAATTATGACAGCTAGAAACTCTTGTGGTCATTTTGCTGAGGAATTCCAATGCAAGCATTTTCCCTTTGCTTTATGAAAAGCACGATGGTGAATAAAAAGTCTGAGAGTGAAGGCTGAAAATAGAACACACACACACACACACACACACACACACACACACACACACACACACACACACACACACACACACACACACACACACACACACACACACACACACACACACACACACACACAGATGAACACACAGCCTTTCTCACACATACACACACACACACACACACACACACACACACACACACACACACACACACACACACACACACATGCACAACCACACACATATGTGGGCAAACACGC
>NC_044055.1:18263874-18286374 GCF_902167405.1 Gadus morhua | reverse complement strand
TCTCTCTCTCTCTCTCTCTCTCTCTCTCTCTCTCTCTCTCTCTCTCTTTCTCTCCCTCTCTCTCTCTCTCTCTCTCCCTTTCTCTCTCTCTCTCACACACTCTCTCTGTCTCAAACACACACGCACGCATAAACAATACACACATAAAGTTATATCGACACAAACGTTGAAAAATAAATGACACACACACACACACACACACACACACACACACACACACACACACACACACACACACACACACACACACACACACACACACACACACACACACACAGACACACACATACTAATCTATCAGCAAAGAAGCAGGGTAGAGAAAACAACGGCGCGCTGACGGACAGGAAACCCGCAGAGGACGAGCTGGTAAGCTCTCCGGTCACCTGGTCCAGCGCTGTGCAATTAGCCATCCCATCCTCGTTAATTCATTCGTTTGTAATTGCGCCGTGCTCGTCTATCGGTGCGCGGACACACTGTGTAAACATCAATAGGATTAGGTTTCATTGCTATTCATGAGTTAATAGTTGGAGAGGCGGGGGGAAGAGGGGAGGGGGGGGGGCACGGGTGTTATTTACACACGACACTAAGCTGTCTGGGAGATAAGGTTTCCCGAAAGCCACGGCGACGGGATTGTATTTCATGACCTGTGCAGCGTCGGTCGGTGTCAGCGCACCAAGGTGACTCATCGCCGACCACTGGAAGAGTTTGCAACACTTTGAGACGTAGAAGTTTCTGGAGATTTTATACCGGGGCCGGAAGTGTTCGCCGTAACACAACACACGCCGACTGTCTCCGGGCGACATAGGAGCAGGGGAGGATAAAAAAAGAAGGAATCCCAACAGACTAACTGCAACCTCACCATAGCTATTGATCAGCGCTCTTCGGAGGGCAAACACAACGGAAGCTTGAGGAAAAAGCAGGGGGAAACCAGCCTCGCTATTGGCTGTGCGATCTCGGGGTATCGTCCTTGGGTCAATGCTGGGAGGGTGGGGAGGGGTTTGCCTTTTTAATAAAGCAGCCGTGTTGAGGTTTTTTGCTGGAAAGCAGACTGGTCGATGCGGCTGCCATCCCAGAAGCAATGCATTCTCACAGCGGGATGTTGGTAGTGGACTGGTGGTCGGGGGGGGTGGTGGTGGTGGTGTACGAGTCTCGGAGCGGAGGTCAGCCTCTGTTCTCTTCAGCGGGGGGGGGAACCAAAGAACAGTGGGAAAGAGGGAGCGAGCGCGGCCGCCGAACATGTTATCAGCCCGGGGAGGGGGCTGGGGGATGTCCAGAGGAGGCGGCTGGCGGGGGGTGGGGTGGGGTGGGGGGGGGGGGGGGGGGGGGGGGGGGGGGGGGGGGGGGTGGCGGTGGCTGTTGTTTGATTTACCGCTGGCAGGGGTAGCCGTGTGTTGATCCAGTATTCAAAGTAGGAGAAAGCGTGACATTTTCAATTCATTCATGAAGATCATGCTGACGCTCATGTTAAATCCAGGACCAGCCAATGACACGATAATCAAACATTATGCAAATATCCCCGAAATAACAAGCGTTGAAATGCCTGATTTACCCTGAAAATGTATTAAAATGTGTCCATTGTTTTTTTCAATTAAGTAGAAACAGTCTCTGTCTCTCTCTGTCTCTCTGACAAACACACACAGAGACACAGACACACACACACACACACACACACACACACACAATCCACACACACATTGCACCCGTACCTTCTCGTAGAAGCGCAGCTCGTAGTCCAGGATGATGCCGTTTGGCTGCTCGGGCTGCGGCCATGACAACGTGAAGCTCTTCATGGTGGAGCTGATCTGGTGCATGATTGGAACGATGGACGGTGCTGGGGGACGAAAAAAAGAAAGAAAGAGAATGACGCACAAAGTTTCACAACCCCAAAATGGAGGCATTTCATGTCTTGTCAGACTCAGCCCAGCACAGTAGCAGACGGGTACTGCCGCACAGAAGATAAGCAAGTCATTTCAAAAATCCTCCACGCCCATTCAACAACTCAATTGTGCCCGCCCAGACTCCCCCAGCCGTAGCGTCGGGGAAGTTACCAGCGAGGAGACAATCGGAGAGGTCCTACTCATCCTTACACGGTGTCAAAACATACCATTCATGGTGAAAGCCCCCGCGGCCCAAGCCGCACTGGCCTGTTTAACGCTCTCCTGCGTGCTAAACTTTTGTTCAGGAGTCAAATAATGCAAGGGGGTCTTCCGTGAGGCGGGAGGCCGCAGCCGCAGCGTCTACGCTCCGTTTAAGCCCCGGCACACCTGAGTGAACACGTATGGGCTGTCAATTAACCCAGGGACTCAGCACTCTCCTGCTCAGCCCACCGCTTTTGTACCCCTCTACCACTGTCGCAAGCCCCCCCTTCAGCCTCTCGCTCTGCCACCCCTTGTCACATGCTCCCCCCAGAGACCACGCGGGATTGGAAAGCGGGCACAAGGCATTTATGGGCACGCCAGTGTTTGTGCGCTTGTGTGCGTGTGTGTGTGTGTGTGTGTGTGTCTGTGTGCGTGTGAGTGTGTTTGTGCGCGTACAGCAGTGTGAAAGTGTTTCTGTTTGTGTTCTGCTTCTTGTTGGGAGAGGCTGATAATGGATTGAAAGGTCAAGCTGCAATGCCCGAGATGTCATATCGCTCGTTTAAAGGTCAGAGAGATAAGTTTGGAATTTACATAAATACACTTCTGCACTTGTACCTAATGCACTCGTTTTAAAGCAAAGAACATCATCAACTCTGTTTTAATTGCACCGAATTCCTGATGATTTGTTAAAATTAGGTCAAAAATACGAAAGAAAGGTAAGAATATTTATCATTAATGCCAGATGAATTCAAACCATACACCGAAACATTCACAAAAACCTGGACGTAAGGCAACAGTGAGTCAGGATAACGAATGGCTTCTATTAGGAACGTAGGATTCTACCCAGAGTGCTTTGCCTTACTCTTCTCTAGTCTGAATTCTTACCTCTCTCTCTCTCTCTCTCTCTCTCTCTCTCTCTCTCTCTCTCTCTCTCTCTCCCCTCCCTGATGCTCTCTGCCTCTCAGGCTGGTTCACGCTCCATTGACCAGGACCCGGCCTGCCGGGGCCCTGGGTCGCATTATCAATTACCAGCCACAGGCACACACTGTCCCCCCCCCCCCCCCACCCAGCCATGTCCACCTCCATCTGGGACAAGCCCTGGGGAGTGCCCCAGACGCAAATTCCTCATTTGGAGGGATAGGGAAAGGGGGGGTGTAAATGGGAGAGGCGGGGAAGATGGGGTGGGGAGTGGAAATTGAGTTTTGCGTGGAAAGGGAGTTGTCTGTGGTGTAACAAAATAAACAACCACAACATAATGGCGGCGAACAAAGCAATCAAATCAGTTTTTTGCCTCGTGCAGGATAGGGGAGGGAAGGGACTAAGAGAGAACCTCCTCTTCTGGCTTCCTCCAATGATGTTGGATCTTTATTTGCTAGACTTTGTTTTAATAGCAAAATGTATGTTTTACGAAGGTTGCTTGTCCAAGGTGTTCTGCCAAGGTGTGCTCGATGCGCAAAATTGATAAATCTTCACTGCTTCCAAAGCTTTGTTTGTGGACAAACACAGACTCCACACCACAAAGCAAAAAACACGGCTGTTTGTTTGGCAGCAGGACATGCTGGCAGTTTAAATTACGTAGACTGAAAAGATAAATGCATTGTGCTTTTTTTCAGATGGGAAAACCCAAGATTTTGGTCGCATTTGTTCTCTAATGTAAATTCAACAGAAAAAGGCAAATTGATATCACCAATCCCAACGCTACGACGATGATGATAAGTTTCGACGTGGTGTTAGGGAGTTAAGGAACAGGAATCTCAGGCAGAGAGAGAGCGTATTCTAGTATTTCCTCCTGCTGCAGTGGCTGTTGCAGAAGACAACCTTGTGTTGCCGGCAGTGTGCGCGTTTAAGACGATTCCTCGGTGGCTAAACCGTACCCTGGGATCACAGATGGTTATCAAACACAAACGTGACGCGCATAAATATCTGCTGCATGTGGATCATCTGTCATCTTCCTTTTGGCTTACAACCGCAGCTGCATTGAGCGTCCTCCTTTACATGCTGATGGACTGGATTTAGACCTTTCATTAGAGCATCGCCAGAATATATAAGAGTATAATATGTGTAAATATAAGAGGTTGCTCAGAGGCATCCACAAGGCACGTCAACACTGTTTACAGTAGCCCATAACCTAGAAATAATTCATTTGGTTTCATTTTCCTCAAATCCAGGTACGCAGATCATGTGAGACTAGGAACAGAGATAGAAAAGAGTCCACAGCGTCTGAGGAAACCGTCAAGCCACGCACGCAGGCACGGAAGCACACATGCATGTGCACGCACACGCACAGTGTAGAGGTGTATTCGGTGCACGTATGACTTGTGTCCTTGCAGTCCCTTGCAGTGCGAACTGCCCATCTCAGGGAGTGTCGCCCAGGCAACGAGGTTGAGGTTCAGCTCACTGATGCGCCGCTGTCCCTGCGAAACGCTCCCGCCACCGCCCTCAACGTACCAGCCCCCACCCCCAACACCTCTCCCCCCCCCAGCCCGACGTCACCCAGGGAGGCTGACACTGACAGTGATCGGCGGCGGTGCCCTGCACTCCTCTCCCTCCCTCTGCACTCCTCTCTCTCTCTCTCTCTCTCTCTCTCTCTCTCTCCCTCTCTCCATCTCTCTCTCCCCCTCTCTCTCTCTCTCTCTCTCTCTCTCTCTCTCTCTCTCTCTCTCTCTCTCTCTCTCTCTCTCTCTCTCTCTCTCTCTCTCTCTCTCTCTCTCTCTCTCTCTCTCTCTCTCTCTCTCTCTCTCTCTCCCTCCCTCCCTCCCTCCCTCCCTCCCTCCCTCCCTCCCTCTCTCTCTCTCTCTCTCTCTCTCTCTCTCTCTCTCTCTCTCTCTCTCTCTCTCTCTCTCTCTCTCTCTCTCCTCAGCTCCTCCTCCCCCCTGTGGCTCCCCCTGCTCCAGTTTTATCTGGCCCCACTCGCTGCCCCTGGCTTTTAATGCAGAGCCCGGCGCACCATTAATCAAAGTCAAAGCCTGCTAGCATCTGGCATAGGGGAGGCAGCGAGACAGCGAGGGAGAGGGACAGTGCAAGATAGAGGAAAGGGAGGGAGAGAGTCAGAGAGAGAGAGAGAGGGAGAGAGAGAGATAGGATAAGCGAGAGAGAGAGAGAGAGAGAAAGCAATACAGAGAAAGCAAGAGCATAGAAGAGAGAGCAAAACATTTAGTGTAAAATAGATAGTATAGAAAAGAGAGCAAGAAAGAGAGGGAAAAGAGACAAGGCGTATTCGAGTACATGTTTGCTGAACTGTTCAACACATGAGCCTGGCTCAACATCTCTGGCACCGATCTCCACTGTAGCTTGCATATTGTTATCTCCCTGTATTCTCTCAGAGTCATCACAATTCACGCCGCGTAGAGAAGGAGGTCGTGGCACCAAATGCGTACACTACACTTTTCTCTACTACACTCCTCCTTTTTGAAACCAAACTCTGCAATGACTCCAATAAAAACGATTTCATGGCTGCAATAGCTTATTCTAAATCAAATAACCAAATGCCCCAAACAAAAAAAAGGATGTTGGTACATGGTACCAAGCCGAGTTTTCTGGGCTAAAGTCCATCCGGCTGCTTTAGCTACATTCTTCATTCAGAGACGGCTTTCAACCTTTAATTCCCAGCAGGACGTTGCTGTTCTGCCTCGTTTATTCAAAGTAAAATAACTGGACAGAATTTGTGCAGTAATTAGTTAGATGACCTTCTGTCAGAGTCCCACTCTATCCACACCTCTCCTTGTACAAACAGAGACAGGTCATGGGCAGTTATACACCCGTAGATGCAGCTTGCAGTGCACACAGACACAAGCACACAGACACACACACAGATACATACACACACACACACACACACACACACACACACACACACACACACACACACACACACACACACACACACACACACACACACACACACACACACACACACACACACAAACAAACACAAACCCACAGACACACATACACTCACACACACAAACACAAACACAAACACAAATAGATACACAAGTATAGCCCACACACATAGACACACACATTTAAAAAATAAACAAGTGTGGGCAGTCACAGACACACAAGACTAGACTGAAGCACAAGAGCATCCTGTACCATTGTCCACTTCTAAGTGTTTGAGTTTGTGAACCATGCACTTCCCCATAGGGCGTACCGCTCAGCGTAGCTCCTATGGGGAGACCGCTATGGACATGTCTGGTCAAATTCAGTACATGCCAGGTAACTAACAGGTCCCCATTAGGAGGTGCTCAGAGGGAGTTACTCAGCTGTGACTACACTGTAATGGGCTTCTCTGCAAAAATCCATGACCGAGGATTAGCTCAGTGCATTTCCTTCGAGGAATTATATAAAAAAGCGACCATCTGGAGGGATCTTAAAAATAGCTCCAAGTCAAATACACAGCGTGGAAAACAGGGCATACCTTCTCATACTTAGCTCAAACTTAAAACAACAGTTTGGCGGACATCAGATTTGGCGAGCTGCTTGGTAGAATTCAAGCTCAGGTTTTGTAGTTTTTTTGCCTATGAGTCACAGCCCATTCTTTCTTGGCCAAGAAACCCGGTCCAACATTCATGAGGACAGGCAGCAAATAAAATATCAATGTTAAAATTGAATCCCTCTCAGATGATGAAACTCAGTGCCATCAGGCCTCTGATACAAATTATTTTACTGGAGAAATAACCAGGAATCTTAAAACATTTTATTTTACAAACATATGAAGAAAAGCAATGAACAGAAAGTCACAAAAAAAAAAGTGCTCTCCATGGACCATTTCACTACAAACCTTTCTTTTTTTGGTTGTTGATTCTTCCGTTTTTTGGGCTACCCCGCCGGAATGCTAAAATCTTTCATTTCGGCAAGATTGTTTGGATCTCACTGTGCCACACAGAGTCTTTGTATCTAGAGGACAAAAAGCCAGCCGAGAGTGATTTGACCATAGAAGGCCGAGTCGGAATGATGTTTGCATTTCTGTGGGAACGTCTCTCCAAACAGTGGCGCTAAGTGGAGGAGGATTGTTTGTAGATATACAAGGCTTTTTCTGCGGTCTTGGGGGAGAACTGGCACATGATCTAGGTCGTGGAGCCTCTGCCAGGGAGATCAGAGAGCTGCTAAGACTCAGACATCCCTTTTCTTAAAGAAAGACAAGTAAAGATGGCAGCAGTGGCGGTCGGGAGATGTATGGCTGCTTTTTTCCACACCCATAAGTCCCCTCACCCGTCTCTCAGGGCGGTGATAAGGTAAGGCGCAGGCATGGGATTTAAAAGGAGATGTAGAGGAAGATGAGATGTGGGTTGGTTGGTGTCCCCATTGATGGTGTCTCTTCGGTGTCCGGATAGATGGATTGGACTGTGGCTGCCATTTTGTGTTGTGTTCACAACATTTCAAAGAGCCTCCTTAGCACTGAGTCAGGCGCTGCCACTGTTGTGAATTCAGTAATGCTTGACATTTGGTTTAGCATTTATTTGGCAATGCCCTTATGCCTTCAACAAAGACAAAATGACGTGGATTTTTTCCTTTTCCGGCTGGATTGTATTATTATGCAGCAGAAAGAGTCAAACACTGGTTGTTGCTGTACAATTGCAAACATAGATAAATATGACGGCCATGAAAGATGGCCATGGAGTGGACAGTATATAACCAGAGTGTGTTTGTGTAAGCTTGTTTGTTTGTGTGTGTTTCACTGTCTGTGTGTGTGTGTGTGTGTCTGTGTGTCTGTGTGTGTGTGTGTGTGTGTGTGTGTGTGTGTGTGTTTGTGTGTGTGTGTCTGTGTGTCCGCATGCACGCTTGTGCTTAGAGAGTGCAGGCCGTGAATGAACTCCTAAATCACAGCATCGATCAGCCCAGTCTGCCAGAGACACGCTGGGATCTAGGGCGGTTTAATGGCCTATTCTTCGATTTGCTGTGAAGCCCCTCAGCTGCCTCCTCCTCTACTCCTCCTCCACCTCATCCACCGCCTCCACCCCACACCTCTTCTTCTCCTCATCCACCTCCACCATCCCCATCCCCAGCTTCACCATTATCCAGGTAGTCCCATGTTCCCCCCCCCCCCCCCCCCCCAACCGAGGAACATTCAGCAGTATCTTGGCGTCAGGTTGTCAACCAGAGAAGAGAGTGTCAACGCGTCAACTGCGACGGAGCCACGTCTCTGCATAGCCGAGGAGTCAACATCTAGTTATTCTGCATTATTTTGAGAAACCCCGATAAAAACTCCCTTCAAAACCACCACCAATCATTATTTTCCTACTTTCCCACCAGTGCATGTGGTGGATATCTGGCCTAAATATAGATCTACCATTCGGTGGAGGCTTTTATCCATAGAGTCAAACACGATACCGTGCGTGCATACATTCATAGTATGAGCAACCCTAGTGGAAATGGCACCTCTAACCCTGGTAGTGTTTACACCACCCTCTACACGTGCAGCGATACAGCTCCCTAGGTGCTATCCTAGATCAAATGCATCGAGAGTCTCCTTCTGTTTCGTCTCCGGTGTTTCCACTACTTTTTATTTTTATTATCAGAGTATCTTCTTTCCTTTACCGGCTCGTCCGAATCCACCTATGAATCCCTGCACGGAAAACTGAAGACAGAGCAATTACTTGGCTACAAAAGGTCCGAGCGAGGGGCCCCGGGCCCCCGGCTGGTGGGGTCGACCGCTGCCAGACACCTCATTACTGCAGCGAGACGGGCAACAATAGGTGCAGCCATTGCTTCCTCTAGCGTCTATATGTCAGGAGAGCTATTAGCCTGTCAATTGGGGACAGTTAGCTCCATTATGCCAACCTGATAATCAGAGCTATTTACTCCCTCATTTTCCTCTCCTTCACTCTGACTCAAGTTTTCTTTTCCCTCTGAAAATATAAAACAATCCTCCATTTCCCATCTCTCTCTCTCTACCTCTCCCTCTCTCTCTCATTCTCTCTCTCTCACTCTCCTGCCATGCCCTACTCCATTTAGTGTCTTGCTTTCTTCTCAGACAAACACTGTCTTGCTGACTCATTGCATTCCTTAGAGAGTGGCTGTCATCATACACTGTATGCCTTCCAGCTTAGTTAACTTCTCAACAATTTCATTAAGCAGTCCATTATTGGTCGATGTCAAACTCTGGGACAAAAACGACTATCAGGGACTTTTGGATAGGATAAGGGTTACGTTCAAGAGGTTCATTGTCTTTTCAGATCTAAGCCAATGCATTCATGGTCTCGCGAATCGCGATACCAGACGTGTGTAGATTCCGCCATCTTGGAATTGCTTAATGTAAGTAAGTTGTTTAAACAGCGGAGAGAACAGCTGCCTTCCGACCTACGCAGCTTACATTTGACAGGAAATTAGGCCTTACCGGAAATGATGCTCTTCCCCCATGGAGATAAAGGAAATCACAGAGACACAGAGAGAGCTTTGAAAAATCATTCAATATGGATGTCCTGAGCAACTTCACAGTGTTTACAATCAAACAACTGCTGCTGAACATCGCTTCCCCATTAGGAAGAGCCACCCTAAAGATTGGTTTGACGGTCTAATTGATTCCACTCAGTTTTACTCCTGGAGATAGTCATCATTCTCTGGTTATGCGAAGCGCTGATGGAATGACTTCGGAGTCAAATGCATGGGGAACGGGTAAACCAATCAGTATACATTATTGCATCATGTCAGTTTCTAAATCCATATATACCCTATATAACATAAGGTGAATATAAGAGACACATTTTTCTCGGTTAACCATTAACCCTCATATATATCCTACACACAGGTCCTGCACAACTTGAAGTGGTGTGAAATGCAAAAAATAAGATACTCAAATCAAAGAAAAGGGCCAGGGCCACAACTCTCCCCCTCCCCACTGACAATATGAATCCACTGACAGGCCTGTCTTCTCCCTGTTTCCGTTGCTCCTCATGCCTGATATTTGCTCCCATCGGCGAGTACTGCGGAGGACTTTGTCATCCAAGGAAGAAAGTGAACACAATAGTAATAGTAATGAAAAGGGCCCCCATTTAAATGTTCCACTTGGTCAAGAATGAAGTCCCTTGGTAGGTGCTACTGTGTACAAAGTCAGAGTCCAGAAGAATAGCAATAGGGGAAGGAGAAATAACACACTCTAGCCAGCAGAGAGGATCCTTGGACTGTCATTTCCATTGGATGCTTTAGTCCATATTTCATCACAAGGAGAATATTGCAGACTGTGTACACACACACACACACACACACACACGCTCAGGAATACACTCACACACACACACACACACACACACACGCACACACACACACACACACACACACACACACACACACACACACACACACACACACACACACACACACACACACACACACAAATGATTCATGCATAGACAGGAGCACAATCATGCATACAAACAAACACACATACACAGAAAGGATGCATGCATCTACAGGAGCACGATCGTGCGAACACACACACACAAACACATAAATACACACACGTGAAGCATGCACACATATATGTACATGCTTGCACACACATCTAGATAAAAAGAAGGTTGAAAATAGCTTATTAATGACGAACGCTTGGACACACATTCACATGCATGCAATTAGATGTACACTAAAATACATTATTAAATATACATTTATTATTACGTATCCATAAAAATAACGTGCTTATCTTTGTATTTTAACACATGGCTCTGAGGTGGAGGCAGAGTCTCCCCCCGCTGCAGTTGAAGGGCTGTTGAGAGCCTTCCAGACAGCCCAACCTGTCCTCTTCTGGTCTGCACAGGCAGCTATTAGCACCACTCAGGCTACTGTGCAGAGCAGGACCACTGCCAACACGTACTCCCCGATATTTTAGCCCAGAATTGAGAAAGAATTCTATTTCTTCCTGTCTATATAAAGTATTTCCATGGGCTTCCTGTGCCCTCGTGGAAAGGAAGGCGAAGAGAGACATGAAATCGTTGAAAGACAGGGGAATGATACGTAGCATATAGGAATGCAGGTGGGAATCGAACCTGCATAACGCTAAAGTAATCTCGGATCCAGCAGTTCTACCATGTTATGGCAGAGCTTCTGGGGGGGAGACTGCACAGCCTGTGACGGGACCCACAACTGCAAGAGGTTGAGTTACGCATTGTTACCTTTTTCATTACCGGGATATTCTACCGACGGAAAATCATTCGCTCGAGTGGATGAGGCCTTGAGAATGGGATTTTGATACGTTCATTTCTGGAGTGGCCAGTCCACTTGGTGCGGATTTGGAACCTTCACAGAAACGGTTGTACAGTTTAAGCGCTGGCCGTTTGCCGACCACCGCGCTTTCAGATCCACACTACTCCAGCTACATGATTGGTCGAAACAAATATGAAGCGAAAGAAAAGTCCAACGCCTAGTTCACCCATATCTGAGCTGGTCCGCCTCTAGACTTTGGATATTTATCATTTGTGAGACTCCTCCACGGGGCGTGCGGTGAGCGAGCAAGTCGATTGAGCCGGCGATGCAAGGCCGCCGGGAAAAAATCTGAGTTGGACGATTTACAGACGTGTTCGGACCGGGGCGCAGCCGTCCATGAAGGGAGGGTTGTTGGGACTGGCAGCCGTGCGTGGCTCCAAAAACAAAAGTAAAGAAAGACCCAAGACTTGGGAGCAAGAGGCCCTTCACAGGGTCCCCGGAGCTGCTAGCCTCAACACGAGTGGCTCCATAAACTATCACAAGTTTGTCTGAGCCGGGATCAGGAGAAAGCCAAATAATAAATGAGGAATTTTTTGGAATGTTTGTTGATGACGCAGGCAACATCGGTCCATCTTTCATGCGGCCTTAATATGTAAATAAAACCCAGCAGAGTTCAAAGAGACGAGAATCGGGGGCAGAGGACATCATTCATGCGCCTCTCTCACCCGCACATCCGCACCCGGCGCACCGTGTGCCCGGGTCTGAAGTCCTGCCACTATGTTATGGCTTCTTTCATATCCTTTGCCCAATCCTCCCACCCAAACACTCAGTGATGTACGGAGTGCCACTTTACTTTGGTGTGAGTGGGACCCAGTAAAGGAGTCTGGGTTTCAGTGTTCCGCTGCTCCACCACAGTCCCACTTCACGTCCTACACCCTCCTTAAGAGACATCCTCCACAGAGATCACAGAACCAGAACCAGGGAATCTTAGCCAATCCTCCCCCCATAATATTTGATGTTAACCATTACCTAAGCTGCCCCCATAAAAAAAAGAATCATAATTAATCAAATCATTTCTACAGCATAACCCCTGATGCTGCTTGATTTTATGCTACCCATATACGTCTCCCCAATTCTGCACCCATTGCAGTCCTAAGCATCCCTGGAAGGAGGACTTCCTGTGCTGCGGGCCTTCTCAAGGTCTCCTCCCTCATTTAAGGGCTGTCAAGGCCTTTTAAGGCCACAGGGTTAATGGGATGTTATATAATACGGCCCTCCAAAGCACCTTTGAGACTGTGACTATGATGAAGGTGACAATACAAATAAAATCCCCTTGACAACAACAACAGCAACAACAACAACAAGGGTTGAGATGGAGGGGGCCTGCGTCCTTACCGGCCTGGTTGGTGGTGATGTCTATGGAGACGTGCTGGGCCGGGTAGGGGCTCCGGTTGCTGACCCCGTTGACCGCCTGGATCTCGAAGCTGTACAGGGTGTGAGCCAGCAGGTTGCTGATTAACACGCGCGTGTCGGTGAGGCCCAGCTGCCGGGGCAGGAAGTCCACGTTGTCGTCGCAGTGGGAGCAGGAGCGGCGGTCCGAGCGGCACTTCTTGCACACGATGTTGTAGACCACGTCTTCACGGCCCCCCGTCTCCCGGGGCGAGTGCCACTCCAGGATGACGGAGGTCTCGTTGACGATGGAGATGACGTTGCGCGGGCCCGACGGCACACCTGGAGGACACAGAGCGAGGGCCCGGGGGAAGCGGCGGGGATGAGAGGGAAGGCCGGATATGTGGTGGGTGGTGGGGGGGTCGTCTTTGTATTTGCAAAGCACATTTCGTCAACATATTGTTGGAGTGTGCGTGTGTGTGTGTGTGTGTGTGTGTGTGTGTGTGTGTGTGTGTGTGTGTGTGTGTGTGTGTGTGTGTGTGTGTGTGTGTGTGTGTGTGTGTGTGTGTGTGTGTGTGTGTGTGTGCGTGTGTGTGCGTGCGTGCGTGTGTGCGTGTCCTTAGTGATGGGGGGTGTATCTGTGTTTCTTCACAAGCCCTTGTTTGATGTTTGAGTAAATGTGAAATGGAAAAGTAGGAGTGGCGGTGATGTGTGCGTGGGTGCCCGGTGCACACTTAAACATGTTGTCAACTTCAGTCCCTCTCGACTGGACTGTGTGCACATTTAGTCAGCTTTGAGGATTCAAGGTTTTTTTGGATGATTACATGTATTTTTTTTAACGACGGGCACATTCTGAATGCTAATTTATTCCGCTCACTCACAAATGCAGATCACACAGTGAGACGCCCGTGTCTATCAAACATTGGGTGTTAAGTAGAAGCCAGTGTTGCGTCGAGTGTTCTTATCAAGCAAGGGCCTCTCAGGATTCAAGCTCTCATTCCCTTGTACATAGTCCAGCAGCTTGAGCAGAGCCCAAATTTGACACTTAGACGAGAGAAAGAAATCTGGAAATAGTGCATCGGTTGTTTTGTTTGAGTGGTGAATGATTACCAGGGCACGGAACAACAGACACCTCAGCCCACTGCACTTGCCGTGAACCTTTCGTTTGAATTGTCCCAGACTTGTTATGAGTTTTGCTATTTATAAGTCAACGTGTTCTCTCAATTCATAACTGTTCTTTCCAACACACTCTTTCTTATTCTCCTCTTATTTCCTTTTGGATGTCTCTTTCCTTACCTTCACCATTCTCACCTCCCCTCCTCTCCCCTCCTCTCCCCCTCCCTCCTCCTACTCTAATTTCCTCTTGTGGATGATTGAAATGACTTGGCACATGCCAGGGGATAATAACATGCACAATTTACAGGATTGGCTTGGCAGCGCTCAATGATAAACTGAAGATTAGGAAGCCTTTTTTTTTAAGAGACTTATATTCAGATTCTATTCTGAAACAGTGGGCAGGTGGTTAGTTCTGTCAGCACACACACAAAGGATCATTGTTGGCCCGCAAAGCCACAGGACAAAGCAGCATCCGGAACATATACACACACACACACCAAGGACAGTTCACCAGTGTTACCAAGGCGACCCCGGTGCGGTATCACCTCGTCTTGCACTTGCGGTCAGCATTCACTGCAGAAATGGGAAGGGAGTGAGTGCAGATGGGTGCACCTCTTATGTCCTGCAGATACATAACGGCCATTTATAGAAAATACCTATTTAGGTTGGAGAAAAAAATGGCTACCATGGGCCTGAAGAGGAAGACATAGAGAGAGACAATCAAGGAGTGAGAGCGAGAGAGATAGGAAAAGGATAAATGAGAGAGAGTGATGGAGAGTACGAGAGTGTTTGAGAGTGAGAGAGAGAGAGAGAAATGAAGAGCAATGAAACATGCGAGAACTGGCGCTGCGTGTCACCATCACACAACCACTGTAGTGTACAGACCCTAGTAGTGTGTGTGTTGGCAGAAATCGGCTGTATCAAGAAAGTGGGACAACTTCCCCCTCGCTCCTCCTGGGGATTCCAAGAGAGTCACTTCACGTGTTCCCGTGTGCACTGCCCGCATCATCAATCCCAGGCCGTCCGCGCGGCCTCGCATCCGCACGCGGGAACAAATAAATACGCCCGTTGTCATGCGGAAAATCCACGCGAGGCAATTACACTTGAGCTGCACGTTGGCCATTTTGCTTTCATGCCCCCATGAGCTCCCTGTCTGTATCAATGTGCTCAAACAACATACTGTGGATGACAAAAAAAAAAAAAAAACGAATAAAGAAATAAATAAACAGGGGTGAGTCAGGCCCCAATCCTATGTGCTGGCCGCTATCAGAGCCCAGCCTCCCATATGCAGAAAGGGAATGAGAAATGAGATGTGACTGCCACTTAACCGGTGATTTGGAGGCCATTACTGGGGGGCCCTGGGCTGTTTTAATTTGCCACAGGATTTAATTTGTCGCCAGCGTTACTTACAGCCCTCTAAACCAGGCATTCACTTAGCCACGCCACTCTGCCGTCATTGCGTGTACATGTTGCCCGCACCACGCCAACGCCACTAACCACACAGACGCCCCCCTGCGCCGTTGGTACCCAAAAGTCTTGCGTCACATGGCGCAGTTTTCCACAGTGCTAAAGGGGAATTCTGTAGTTTAATATCTCAGGGGTCCAGAAAAAGAAAAAATCCTCATCGTCAGCCAAATAGCACAGAGTGTCACAGCAAGACTAATCCAGTTAAGGCCATTTAGCATTTGGCTTTACATTAAGTATGAAATAGTTCACCTCATTAAGCGCTTTGTCTCCGGGGATACACTCGCACACCCACAAAAACACACACGCACGCACACAATGACCTCCCGCCATGCGCTTCCAGGGGAAAAACTTGGGAACAATTGAACCGTGTGCCCCTTATATCTGCCTTAGCGCTGACATGGGGGTCTGAGCTGAGCAGTGATTGGGACTCATGGGGTAACCGTGACGACCGCCGCGGCCCCCCTGCTCCCTGCTACTGCTGCTCTGGCTCCTAATGCTGCAAGCCAGGCAGGTGGATACAGAGATGGATGGGCCGTCCACCGCCGCCCCAGCGGAGCGGAACGCCTCAGCACAGGAGCTGGGGCTGAACAAAAAAGGGTGCCACACCATACCTCCCCCACTCGCTTGCTTCCACTCTAGGCTGGCAAACATCAAGTCCTCTAACCCCCTTCCTGAAGCACCGTAGCTGGCCTACCCCATCCAGTCCCCGCCAACAGCACCAGCCCCCCCCCCCCCACAGCCACATCATCACCGCCGCAAAATAAACACTCTGCCACTTTGTTTACCCAGCCACCCAGCTAGATGGACCGTTGCCCCCCCCCCCCCCCCCTCCCAACCCTACCCGACACCCACCAGCCCTCTCTCCATGCCTTCTCCCCTTCCACTGTGTTTGCTTTGCAGACGTCTTAACAGGGCCTCTAGGGGCCCCCGCAGTGGGTCCCTGTGTGTGGGGATAGGGCAGGCGGGAGAGGGGGAGGGATGATGAAGTGTCACGGTGAGGGATGTAATGAAACATGTTTTAAGGGCGAAGACGTACCAAGGATGTCTAGAGTGAGAGATTAAAGGGGGTATTGAGGGATCGCATATGTGTGGTTGGTGTGTGTTTGTGTTTCGGTGTGTGTGCGTGAGGTGAGTCTGTCTGTGATACGGGAGGTTGAGAGGCTTGTGGGAAATATCAAAGCCTTCTCCCGGTCCCCAGAGACGGCACATTAAGCCGCATGTGCTTTCCTGGTAACAAACAAGGAGTCAGTGTGCACTTTGGTTTTCCCACACCAGACACAGCGCAATGGCAGCCCAGACAGAGAGACCCAAACATGCTGTCAGGTGATCTCCTTGTAACCTAGCTAGGGTGGGTCTGGAACCAACATGATTGACAATACTAAAGATATATGTTTTTATTTTTATCTTTCTCTTTTTACAGACTAGGGTCAACTATATAAACAACTGTTCTTACCCAGAATGTACTAGTCTCTTAAAAATACAAATAAGACTACCAAATAAATAGCTATTGCGAATCAAATGATCTCCCTCCTAAACTACTACAACCAAACACTGAAACCAATCCTAAGGCAAAGCAAACACTGATCGGTGCCAAACATACTGTGAGCACAGTTTCAGCCAATCATAACAAGCGGTTGTAGATTCCAGGGTACCAGTGTTTTTTTTTATTTTAACTGTTAGGAAATACCTGTACCTCGATGTATTTGCATCTGCAAGCCGTCTCTCCAGCAGGAAGCGCTTCTAATGGGCGGTACTTTTTTGTCTACTTAGCTTGGCTCCGACTTTTACAACTCGATTACGGAAGGAAGGAAGCGCTCCAGTTGACTTTTTTTTTGCATTCTGGGAAACCTCTTCTCCCAGCTTCACAGACAACACCACAAAACGACAACAGAGGGGTGAGGTGGTCGAGAGAAGTTCTGAAAAGCTATGCTCGACTCACCCCCTTTTTTGTTTTTGAAACGAGAACAAGGAGAGGAGAGCACACTTTGAATACAGGAGTGAAGGAGAGGAAAACAATATGGAGGAGGAGATGGGGGGAATGGCCAAACAGATAGCCCTGTTGTTCTTTCATGTAGTTTATCCTTCCTGCGGGAAAAAAAAGCCAGTGTTTGTGTCTACCCCGAGATCAGAAGTTTCAGACAACAAGGCTTAACGGGGTGAGACACCAGATCCTAAATAAGTGTGGTTCAAACCAGGAATGCCTGCAAACCCATCACACAAACCCCCGTTTGAGTACGGAATCATTGACTTGTAATAGTTCCTCAAAGTTCCCTTGCATGTCTGCTTTCAATTTGTGTGGAACACAATGATTACTTTGTCAAGAATGAAACAACACACACACACACATCCCTCCCCCTGCTGAGGACGCCATTAGGGGGTTGTGTGTTTGTTGTCCCGACCTATCATACCTAGTAAAGCACCAGATGGATGTCTTCCCCAGACTCTTCGTCTGCGCCTGCAGCAACCTCCTCATCAAGATCCCCATGCTGCTCCTGGCTCTAGCTCTGCTATTCTATCTGCGCCCCACCCCCCCCACCCCCCTCCCTCCCCCCGGTCCCCCACCATTCTCCCCCTCTCCTCCCCGGTCCCCCACCATTCTCCCCCTCTCCTCCCCGGTCTCCATCCCTTCTCCCCCTCTCCTCCCCCATCTCCCTCCCTTCTCTCCCTCCCCTCGCGGTGGGCCCCTGGTGTTCCGCATGCCTTCTTCCCAATGGACTAATCAGCACCCCCCCCCCCCCCCCCCCCCCCAACCACCCAACACCTTGCATCCCACCCCCTTTCTGCTCGCTACCGAGCCTGTCCCCTGCGCAGACTCTCGCGCTGGAAGAAGCCCACCGGGGCAGCAGGTAGCCGAGATAGGAGGCTGATAGCGCCCCATGGGGGAGGAGAGCATATGTCAGTCTGGGAGGACGTCGGGGGGAGAGGGAGCGAAATGGTCTGCTACTGATTCCAAAGGGCGCCAGGAAACCTCCCAAAGGTCACTGTATGTTGAGCAGCCGAGGAGAGGAGATGGGCGATAATATCTCTCTCTCACCCTCTCTCTCTCCCTCTCTTTCTCCTCACTCTCTCTCTCTCTCTTACCCTCTCTTCCTCGCTCAACCTCTCCCTCTCCCTCTCTCTCTCTTACCCTCTCTCTCTCTCTCTCTTACCCTCTCTCCCTCGCTCAACCTCTCTCTCTCTCTCTTCCTCTCTTACCCTCTCTCTCTCTCTCTCTTACCCTCTCTCCCTTGCTCAACCTCTCTCGCTCAATCTCTCTCTCTCAACTCTCAACCTCTCTCTCTCTCTCTCTCTCTCTCTCTCTCTCTCTCATTAATATGAGGCTCCCCTGCTGCCAGGGAGAGCCGGGGGCCAATCCATCAGAAATGTTCATCAGACCAGATCTGTATCACTCATACACACCTTGCGCCGCTTTAGGCCAGGCTAGCATGGCTAACGCTAAAGTGAATAACCTTTCTTGCCGGTTGAAGCGTTGGGCCTGATTCGGGGTGACTGTAAGAGCCCTCTTATCAGCGGCCTGGCAGTATTGAGAACATTCCTCTGTTGGAGGATCTCAGTGGCGAGCCCTGCCCAGATCAAGGCCACGGCGGACATCAAGCGAACCCTAGCCTGGACTGCAGCGATCAGAGAGGTCTTTAAATGGGATAAGGCGGTTTTGTTAACATGGCTGGACTTCAAGTCCGTAAAAAGATGGTTAAAAGGGGGATTGTGAGAAACAAAAATGTCAAACTCACGCTGGCATTTGGGAGTCCATGAAAATGGAAATAATATTTTCATAATGCCAAGCGCATCGGGTTCTTTATGAGGGAAGCCGAGTTTCACGTCTTTGTAAAATGATAATATAGATCGAAATCAAGTCCACATGGCATTATCACAATTTATAGGGGTGGACTGGATACGTGGGAGGTTCACATAAAATAAATAATGAATCAAAAAGGGAGTGTGGAGCCTACACACAAGATGATAGATGAAGAAAAGGTAATAAAACTAAAAAGTTGGCGCAGGCTGATTTGCAGAAAAAGCTCAACAGTGACCAGTGGGAATATTTTTAGACAAAGCGAGGAACAGTTGTGCGCTGAGGGAAAATAGACGGCCTCAAGCTGCAGACAAACTGTACACCTGATGGAGTCTACAGGAACTCACCGGAGAGGCAAATAGTACACCGTAGGAAGGCAGGAACACATGCACAAGGTGACTGAGGCACTGGTTCCACTGAGAGTATCTGTAGCCCAGAGGTGTGTATAGGCAGAGGAAGTCTTTTTTAACTGACATACAGTAAATGCCACATCGGGGTACCAGGAGAGCTTTAAGGCACCTTTTGATTGTCTTAAAATAAACACGTCGGTTCCATTCAATTCAACTGAATGCAAGGACAGAGAGGGAGGAATAGGCATTTCAGCGGAAAGGAATGAACGACGCAAACTCTGTTTTATAACAGAAAGAAGAACAGAATGTTTCCATGCCTGTTCAAAAGCTGGTACGACAGCGGCTTCATAAGACTATCAGACCAAGTGAATGCCTAACTACATCGATGCTTTCATAGTTGCCTTTACAGGAAAGAAAGCTTAACAAAAAGGTTGGAAATGCTAGAATAATTGGTGGATGGTCTGTGTACGGGGACAACAATGTTCCTCCTCCGATGTAATTGTGTGTCAATGTGGACAGGCCGGCCCTGTACATCACGGCACAGTTACTCAGAGCAGTAGGGGAATAGTTGTGGCAACTTCAGTAGACCCCAGGCAGGACAGTTCTGAGAGTAATTAAGACCTCAGGGGATGTTGGGAGAGTAATAGAGGAGAGGTGAAGGCGAATATTAAGAGGGAGAGACAAGTTGCTATCTTTTAAGGGGTTTAAAAACTAAAACAAGTAAGGGCTGCAAATCAAGAGCGATAAAAGAAATATATTTCTTTCTTTTTATTTCTTCATCAACAAGCAGCCAGCTCAATAAAAGTCTCAGTTCACAGGAGAATGGGCCTGCTTATATGGGTAAACGTGTGGGTGTGTGTCTGTCTGTGCGTGGGCACGTGCATGTGCGCGTGTGTGTTTGTGTGTGTGTGACGTGTGACTGTTTTGTGCGTGTCTGTGTGTGTTTGTGTGACTGTGCATGTGTGTGTGCGGCTGCGCGTGCATGTGCGGCTGCGCGTGCGTGTTCATGTGCGTCTGTGCGTGCGTGTGCATGTTTGTGTGTGTGTGTGTGTGTGAGTGTACACGTGCGAGGGGGACGTACTTGTGCAGGGTGCGTCCGGCAGGTCGGCGTCCCCTCGGTAGTAGCCGTTGCGGCAGATGCAGACGGTGGCGGCCTCCCCCGCTGAGCGGCTGTTGGGGGGGCACTGGAGGCACAGGCCTGGCCCCTGGTTGGACTTGAAGGTGCCTGGGGGACACGCTGCACAGAGAGGGGGGAGCGGAGAGACAGCAGAGATAACGGTTAGACACGGGGGCAATGGGGCAACAGAAATGTCCAGGCAGAGGCCGGCGATCGGGTGTACACTTGACGTCCGTAGGAGATACAAGGGAGAGACGAGGGGCGGATGGCCAAGTCGATAGGACGCAGAGGCACGGAGATAGGGAGAGGGACAATGACAAAGCGTGGGCGAGGGAGGGAGAGAGAGGGAGAGAGAGAGAGAGAGAGAGAGAGAGAGAGAGAGAGAGAGAGAGAGAGAGAGAGAGAGAGAGAGAGAGAGAGAGAGAGAGAGAGAGAGAGAGAGAGAGAGAGAGAGAGAGAGAGAGAGAGACTTTTAGAGTACTAAAAAAAAGAAGTAAAAAAGAATACTAAAAATTGCTTCATAATTGGCTGATCTTGTGGTTGCCTCACTGTGTGTGGGTATGTGCGTGAGTGTGCATGTTTATGCGCACGCGCATCTCATCAAACCCTATCAACCGCCTTCACTCATCCATTCCTCAAAGTCCTAAACCCCCCCAAACTCTTAACCCCCTAGCTGGCCTTTCCCCCAGCAAAGTGGGACATTCCCTGCCTCTTTACTCTCATCATGTAAATCGTGAGATGGAGCTAAATTGGAGGGGAGAGATGGGCGACTGACAGCTGATCCCCCCCATCGCGCTGCCGTTCAGGCGATAACAGAAATCCATTCCTTTATCCAACCCTATCCCAAAAGTAGAATAATAAAGACAATACCAATGGGGAAAGATGCAGGGAATTTCTTGCACTGCGGATGAAGGATTTACTGCCCATAATAACCGTGATGAATGTCTAATATTTTAGCGGGCGCCACAGTCGCACTTGGGGGGGAGGGGGGTGAGGAGACGAAGCAGTGGTGGAAGTAAACTGGGATATAAATTTAATGGGACAAGCAGCTCATGGGGTCCCTATCTGCTCCTATTTGTCGGAGTAAAGGAGATTGTAACAGCTTTGACTAGCGCGGGGAAATGGGAGAGGCGCTTAAGCCTGTGAGGTCAAAAGTGCATTGTTGTGCGTGTGCGGTTGTGTGCATGTCTGTGTGTTATCCTTGGTTTGTCATAGACAAGACAGTTTTATGAGTGTGACACGAGAGCCTGGGTGGTGCGGTGTGGAATGTACGAGGGGCGCTCCGATAAGACCGGGATTGAGCGCTGGTATCGTGCAGCGGGTTCCAGACATGATGGGATCTGCCATTTGCGGTGGGAACGGGGTGATAATGGAAGCATGAGAGCCAAAGCGTTGGCGGATTATTTTATTATTTATTTGAACCAGAGTAATCATTTCAAGTTGAATGAATAAAAAAAATGAACTTGATACAAAAGTGTTTTATTGAATTTAGCTTGAGAGGCCACTCTTCAGATTTGCAGATATATGTATTCAGCCGTTGGTAACTGGATTTGTTTTAAGGACCAGGGATAACTTTTAGTTGGATCTACGTTCTGATTGGTTAAGTGCTTGAGAATGCAGTGCATTAGCTAACATCTGCAACAGCCATTAGACCCTCCTATCAACAGGCTTTTAAGATTTAATTAAACATTTTATGCTTCATTACAATAAGCGGTAGGAAGTCCAGCATGTAATTTTACAAGAGTGTAAAACACAGAAGGTTTTTCCTTCTTTAATTTTTACGAGTCCTTCCAGGCCGACCGCGGGAGCCCCTTGAGGGGCCCTTCACAAGAGGAAAGGGAGCTGCAGACATTGCAGAAAGACGGATGGATAGGGGGGGGGGGGGGGGGGGGGGGGGGTAACCCAAAACAAACAGATTGGCATCTGTCTGCTTGTGTTTGTGTACAGGTGTCTGTGTGTCTGTGTGTTTGTGTGCACTGAGATCGACCTTGCCTCCACCCTTGCCCAATGGCTGACCTTTGACCTCCTGGGGCAGATATGTGCAGA
>NC_044055.1:18258874-18261374 GCF_902167405.1 Gadus morhua | reverse complement strand
GAACAACCTTGCATGGAGAAGAGGAGGTGGGGGGGAGAGGTGTGGGGAGGTGCGAACAGACGTATCAGTCATCAGAGGTGTTGGTTTCCAGGGGACGGAGGTAGAAGAGAACATTATATCAACATGCAATTAGTCTCCTCTGTGGGAGAGTAACCCACCAGTGAACTGCCGGCGAGGGGAGAAACCAAACATTCCTCCTCTTCAAGTGGTCTCCTGGGGGCCCTGGCCGCCATTGTTCTCCCCTCCGCACTGGCTCCGTCTCTGCCCTCGCACCTCCCTCTGTTTTTCTACCCCTCCTCTGTCCCACCGCCACGGTTTGCTTCCTCTCGTATTAAATTTTGTGTTTGGCTTTACTCGTTTGCTCCTGATGTTGTTGCTTTTGTGTCCTGATTGACAGGTGGAATCCCAGGTAGGCGCCCCTTGTCTTTGCTCTCTCTCTCTCTCTCTCTCTCTCTCTCTCTCTCTCTCTCTCTCTCTCTCTCTCTCTCTCTCTCTCTCTCTCTCTCTCTCTCTCTCTCTCTCTCTCTCTCTCTCTCACTTTCTCTCCCCTGTCCGTCTGTCTTCTGCTCTCTTTCTATCCCCTGCTCTCTCCATCTCAATCTGTCTCTCGCTCTCTCATCACTTTGTGTGTGTGTCTCATCAGCTCCCTTCTCACTCTATGCACCTCTCTCCTCGCTTGCTCTTCCTCTCTCTCACTATGCATCCCTTACCCTGTCTACCTTCCCCATCCTCTTCTATATCTTTCCTCTCTCTCTATTTATGTCCCTCCCCTCTTTCAATATCTCTCTTCCCATGATTGTTCTCTCTCTCTCTCTCTCTCTCTCTCTCTCTCTCTCTCTCTCTCTCTCTCTCTCTCTCTCTCTAAGTCTCTCTCTGCCCCCATATACCTTCTCTCACTCCCTATGTATCTCTTTCCCCCCTCCTCCTCTTCTCTGTCTCTCCTCCCCCCCTCCCCTGCTGTCCATCTTCCCTCTATCTATCTCCATGTCTCTCCACCAGTCTCTGTATCATTCTCTCACTGCGGATGTGTTGACAGCGGCAGGGCAGCTGTGAATCACTGCGGGCTGCTAATCACAGCGAGACAGCTCTGCCCTCCAGTCACTTCAGGCCCGGTGCTCCTGACAACTGGTCTGCTCATTGTCCAAATCATGCCACAGGGGAATACATCACACATACGACTTGATTTAGTACATTTGATATAGGTGTTCCATAGAAGTTGTACTAAAATAATAGAATAACAACATGGAATGAAATAAAATGATGCACTTATACTTGAACATAATGTAGAAGAGGAAATTCTCCTTTAGGGGATAAGGTTAAATATGTCAATCTTTATCAAGATTCATTAAGTTGGATTACCTCCTAAATCTACACTTACAATACAACTTTGCAGCTTATTGTAAGCTTAAAAAGTAAGCGTTTAAATGTAATCTTTAGTTCAGAATGGGGAATTTAGAATTTAAAACCTCACATCAATCCCTTGTGAATGTGGCCTTTATGTGAACAAAATATAAACCCGAATTAAAGAGGTAAAAAATAAACCAACCCCACATGTATCCGATCTGGGAATCATTTAGGAACCTGAATGCCGGTTCGCTGGTCCATAGAAGAGGGTCTGACAATGGCTGAAAGGCATGAGGGGGGAAATGAAGGCTGAGGGGGTCGGTTATGCACTGTGCACGCTGATATAGTGCAGCATTCAGCAATCCATACATCACAGTTATACCTGCAATTGGCAAGATGCCTTGTCTGACGTCTTTGTTTAGAATGTATGGCCATTTCATTAAGATCAAAACGTAAATGGAAACTCTGCATGTATGTACGTGTATATATGTATTTATTTATAAATGTAACCCGAGTTAGAGAGTTAGGGTTTGTGCAGGTAAAAGGATTTTATACTAGAACGTTTTTTTTGAGTCACCAGGTACGGTGGTTTAGAGGCAGGACTTGGGAACGGAGTTGGATCACCTGATGGATTTGCTACCAAAACCCCTGAAACAATTAAAGTTTTACCATAAAATCCCCCATCCTCCGAGGACTTTCTTTGCCTGTTGGCCCGACTCTGAGGAGATTTACACCCAAGACAACCCTAAAGGCATGTGTGCTGTTTAACTAGCCAGAAACCCAGAATAAGTACTGAACTAGCATCGACAGATCTCGAAAACTTGTTTGATTGACGCAGGTCCTGCTGTTATGCAGTGCAGGCGTTTGACCCCGGGAACGAGGGGTTGTGAGTAAATCTTAAGTGACCCTTGGGTCCACTTCTTAGCCCTTCTGAAACCCCTTTAACCCACCTCCTCATCTGTCACATTGGCTGGATCGGGGGGGGGGGGCTTCTGCAGCTTTGGAGTCATGCACGTATCCCCTCACCCACTATACACGCATGCATGCACACACACACACACACACACACACACACACACACACACACACACACACACACACACACACACACACACACACACACACACACACACACACACTATCATACACCCACCTA
>NC_044055.1:18228874-18253874 GCF_902167405.1 Gadus morhua | reverse complement strand
AAAGGAAAAGACCGACATGGCGATGGCCGTGTTTCCTAGAATCTGGGCCCCTGGGTTGGAGGCCTTGCTAATGAGCCCGGAGGCCTAAGGAGACGAATGAGTCATTATGCACATCCGGGATGTGGCGATACGTACAAGTTCTCTTTACTGTTCGCCGTCTCCCCCGCTGATTTGGTTCCTAATCGAGCGTGTGCTACACGTTGTTTACAGCGAAACAGTTCTGCCAAAGACAGACTCCCGCCAGTGGGAAACTGTGTCTCTCTTCGCTCCTGTCCCTTTCTCCCCCGAAAGAAAGTGCGCAGGAGCTTTGGTGGCGTGGCCCTGGGATCCGCCGCTGACTGTCAGAGTGTGTCTGTGTCGCGTCACACTGTGGATCACTGACACGTTCACACATGACAAAGAGTCTGTCAAAACAACAGCAGCATGAGAGTATGGGGGCCTGAGGTTGAGAATGAGAGTGAAAGGGGAATGAGAGAGAGAGAGAGAGAGAGAGAGAGAGAGAGAGAGAGAGAGAGAGAGAGAGAGAGAGAGAGAGAGAGAGAGAGAGAGAGAGAGAGAGAGAGAGAGAGAGAGAGAGAGAGAGAGAGGGGCGAGACAGAGAGGGACAGGGTCTAGATAGTGAAAGTCTTCCCGGCGGGGTGAGTGAGCACCAGGCTCGGAGCGACAGGGATGAGGGCAACGTAAAAGGGTTTGCGGCGCTAAGGGGTCGAGAGTGGGGCTGGGTGAGCTCAGCAGAAGGTCGGTGAGGTCATCGACCGCGCCTCTGAACCTCATTCCAAGCACGGTGATGTCATATGTCATCATTTGCCATGAGAAGAAAAAGAGAAAAGGACTTAAAAGCCCTTTTAGCCCATGTTTTAGTTTCCTTACGACTTTACACTGTGCTCGCCAATAAACCCATTTCTATGGCTACCATATCTTAGCCGCTCTTTATCACACCTGCCACTCTATTTTTATGCATCTAACGGTAGTTAAGGAGCAACGATTAAAAAATGGCTTTGCGGAGAGAGAAAGAGGAGGTGTATGTTAAAGCAGAGAGATGGCAGGGTGAGTGTATGTGTGTGTGTGTGTGGTGTGTGTGTGTGTGTGTTTGTGTGTGTGTGTGTGTGTGTGTGTGTGTGTGGGGGGGGGGGTGGTCTGAAGTGAGAGAGATAGCACTTTAAGACAGCACCCAAGCACTCTGTCTCACTCTCTGTCTCTCTCCCGTCTCTCTGGCACAGTACCATGTTTGTGTGTCATTCCTCATTGCACGCTGCAAGTAATGGCCACACTATTATTTTGAGGACATCAACTGGCAACGGCGAGGGGGTAATAAATCCTCCGTACTCCTAGCAGCCGCCGTGCTATACGTCCTTCCGTCCTGTTCAAACTGTAGAGCAGCTTGAAGGCAACCTCAGGACTGAGGCGTTTCATTTACATTTTTATGGTACACACACAGCAACGGACTGCGAAGAAATCAGAGTGGATGGCTGAATGTTCTGGAATTGATCGAGGCAGTGAAGTATGCCCTGGCTTGATTAATCCACTTTTTGGGATGGGGATGAACTGATGACCAGGGATGTGCAATATGCAGCAGAAACCATGCATTGTGGGTTCTGACAAATGGATGATTGTTATTTTTTGGATCATTATCCCCCCCGCCCCCAACCACCCCTCTGTTGCACGAGGTGTCTGATGGTTGGACTCCCTTCCCTGGGAACAAGAAAAAACCTGAAGCACACGCCAACGAGCACCAACACTTACATTCATATTCCTGCACCTCCTCCACACCTACAGAATCCTCTGTGTAACCTTCTGCAGACAAAACATCTCCACCGTTCCCCTCTCCCCATCGAGCCCGCCTCACATCCCCCTCGGTCACACAGAGACAAACACAAGGTAGGTTTACAAACCCCCTGACACTGGACTGCCCCCCCCCCCCCCCCCCCCCCCCTCCCTCCCAACTCCACCCCTCCCACCTCCTCCTAGCCCCATCCCAACTGTCCAAACCGGGACAGGGATGACCTTTATCCGCTGGTCCGGGTCCATATGCCCTCAGTAGCACAAACAGCTCGGCCTGAGATCAGATTGGGTTGTTTTTCTATGCATGTATGCGTGTTTGTGTGTCTGCGTGTCCATCCATGAGTGCTAAGGGGGTTTATCCGCCTCTCTGGGTGCATAATTGTGCAGGCATAGGTACAGTATGTGCATTGATGCGTGACTCAGGCGTAGGCTGTTGTTTTTTTCTACAAAAGCACCCACCACAAGCTGTGTGACACTCTTGGGCTTCATGAAATACACATATACACCTGGCTAAGGACCACAGTGCAGTATTATGTACATAAATAAGACCAAAGAGTTGGCGTTTTGCCATTATTGTAGGGTAAATGTGTTTGTGTGTGTGTGTGTGTGTGTGTGTGTGTGTGTGTGTGTGTGTGTGTGTGTGTGTGTGTGTGTGTGTGTGTGTGTGTGTGTGTGTGTGTGTGTGTGTGTGGTGTGTATTAAAATCAAACCAATAAAAGCCCTAGAGACTGATGAAGTGATGAAAGAAGGCAGGGCAAACTCGCATCTTGGAAGTTTTAGACTCGCGCGCAAAGGTTATGAGGCTAAATTCACCAACTAAGTAGGAGTTGATACACATTTAGTTCATTTTCATCTTTATGCAGAGCCAGGCAGAACGGAGACATTGGCAGCCACGGAGGATGAGTTATGGGTGTTTAGAGTAAACAAGGACCCGGCATGCCCTGTGGCTGTTGTTCCAGCAGCCAGATCGCAGCGGTTCTGGTGATGAGCTGAGACCTAAGGACAGACATGCTCCACTTGGAGTGGCTCTGACCGCAGAAATGTTTCTGCAAGATAACATGGCCAGGCATCTGCAGGCTGTGCTTTGTCTACAACACTGGTGCTATTCACGCTTGATAACACGAAGCTGGAATACACACAACAGGAGGACATACCCATGGCGCCAGCAACACACTCGCACACACCCGCACACATGTGCACACACACATGTGCGCATACACACGCAATCGCACACATGTGCACACACATACAAACACAAGTGTGCACATCTAAAAACACACACACACACACACACACACACATACATATACCCTCACAGACACACAAAGACACACCCTATCAACATACACACGCACACAAACACACACACAGACACAGATCAACATAAACATACCCACACTTCCAGAAATCATGGGATTACCGAAATTGCGATATGATTGCAAAAACTTTAGTCTTTCTTCCATAACTATCTGTGTCTGAGGTCTTTCTCCAAAATGACTGTGCATACCATCGAGCGATGAACTCTATTCACAGACCGGAGGCAGCGTAGAGCTGAGGGGAACTGCACTCGTTATATTGGGAAACAAAATTGCTTTTCCATAGTTCAATGTGGGAACTTTGAAGTTCATTTACAGTCCATATTTTCTGCTTCCTTGAAGTTCTTTAGAGAAACTATGGCTGTCCGTTGGAAACGGATAAGGGTGTGACAGCGTTCTGTATTCCAGGTTAAGATGTTACATGGATGTTGCTTCAACATACAGCGCACACTTGAACCTAAAAGCAAATGGGTGCAAACACACACACACACACGCACAAAGAGACACGCGCACACAACCGCACAACCACATCAACGCATACACATGACTCCCATTATCTTTGATGCGAGTGGACAGTGATGCGCTTCTTAGCACACATGATGGAACCCACGGATCTATACATGCCGCCTCACTGACAGGGGGTCACGTTAAACACACACGGCACTCTTACCTGGCAGTGGCATAGGCACTTTAAGCATGACCTCACACACCATCATACACACAAGACACACACATGCACACACACACGGACCACACGCAACACGATAAACATATCTGCAACGGCACGGATATCTGTCTTACGTCGCCTCGGAAGAGGGAGGGGCAAGTCCGGCGGCCGTTCCGAAGAACACGCAACTCACACGCAACACGTGATGATGCTGCAGGGTACTGAACAAAACAACCCGGGGTGTTGTGTGTGTGGGCGTGCAGTCAGGACTCATATGCAATACGGCGGTGTGGGTCTTCATGTAGGTTTTCGCTATCCGGTTGGCCACGCCTATACTGACACACACACACCAAAATTAACTTATCACTCGAAAAACACGCACACACAGATGCTCCCCACAGCTCACCATCTCCTTCTCCTCTCTCTCTCTCTCTCTCTCTCTCTCTCTCGGGTCGGACATATTAGATTAGAAGAGATTTTTTCCTCTTGGCCCGGTCTCAGAGGTGCTAGATTAAATGCCATTCTCACTTTATTGCAGATGGCTTCAAAATAAATCATACAACACACACACACACACACGCACACACACACACGCAATAAATAAAAAACCCTCACAGCCACAAACACACGCACACACACACACACACACACACCTGTGCAAAAAATAAATACACACTTGCTTGCACAAACATACACACAGGCCCATAAATATCCATTTACACACACTGTGGAACTATATACACACACACACACACACACACACACACACACACACACACACACACACACACACACACACACACACACACACACACAGACACACCCAGCACTGCGTACAAGGTGGACATATATAACACGCTGGGCGAGCCAAACAGTAAAACAGTGGTACGGTCCAGTGGGCCGGCTCTTTGTATTTCAATCGCTGAATCAATGGGTCTAAATTGATTGCGGCTGAGCAGGGCAGAGATGTTCCCCCGGCCAGGGGCCCGAGCCCCTCCATTGATTAGATCTGAGAGGGCCAATTGCCTTCACACTGGATTAAGGTGTTCCACGGTGGTGAGCAGCACAGGGCGGGAGGGGGAGGGGGGCTGGGAGGAGGTGGAAAAGGGGAGAGAGGGAGGGAGACGAAGAAGGGGAAGATGCATCAGTGTGTGACACCTGCACCCACTCGTATGCATTGTTTACTGCAGGGATGGATACAATCTTATCTGCCCATCCGTCCCTATATCCAGCCCTCCTTCAATCTCTGCATCGATCTGTCCATTAATCATCCATCCATCATCCATTCAGCCGTCTGTCAGACTATCTGTGTATTGCTGACACACGCTCACACACACACACACACACACACACACACACACACACACACACACACACACACACACACACACACAATCACCCACCTACACACACACACACACACACACACACACACACACACACACCTCAAAATCCTGCGAATCAGGAGGCGCTAGCGCAGATCAGGGGTGTAATCTCTGGGGACCCCGGGGTTAAGTAACCCAGGGTTACGGCGATCTCACTTCAAAGCCCCGCTCAGAGTCTGTTACACATTCCAGCTACAAAGTCTTACAGGCCGTAACCTGGTGGGATCTTACCCCCCCCCACCCCCCCCCGCCCCCTCCTCCCCGCGCCACCACCTCCACCGTCAGCCACCATCACAGAGCGGTGCTCTGGCACGGATCAACTGATAAACAATCCGAGGGGACAGATAAAGCCCCCCCCCCTCCCCGAATTACGAGGGGGATCGCCTCCTACTCCTCCTCAGCCCCTTTATCTGTCCGTTCAAATCTCCCCCTCCCACTCCTCCTCTCTCTCCTCCCCTCCTTCCCTGACTTAACTCCACTTGTGGCCAGTGATAAGAAGCCCTGCTCCCTTCTCCATCTCTTCTCACACACATCTCACACACACACACACACACACACACACACACACACACACACACACACACACACACACACACACACACACACACACACACACACACACACACACACACACACACGCACGCACAAACACGCACACACACACACTACCACCACACCCAGCGCATGGGCCCGTTACCGGAGCAACCAAGGCCCCCCAACACCCCAGCCCCTTCCCTACTCCTGCTTCAATTAGCCACTCGTTGTTGGGGGGCTGCGCATGCGAGGACAAAGCAGTGTGTAGGGGATTGGAGGGGGGGGGGGGGGGGCTCAGGTCCGGCCAGGGTCTCGCCCTTCTTAACCCTAACAATGGGGACGGCACCCCGGACCAGATTAAGTCCATATGAGGAAAAAACAATAAAGAAAGGAAGGATTGGGGTGCTCATGGGACGTGCAGGGGCTGTGTGTGTGTGCGTGTGTGTGTGTGTGTGTGTGTGTGTGTGTGTGTGTGTGTGTGAGTGGGGGAGGGGCTGAGGACGGACCCCATGGTCGGGGCAGTGTGTTCACAGAGGGTGCTTCTCAGGCAGCGGCCGGGAGGGAGGCGAGGGCGAGCGCCGGCCTGCCATTGAGCAGGGCATTAGAGGGCATTAGGGAGCATTAATGTCCTTCCTTGGCTGCTTGAGTCAGGCGAGCAGCGTATGCGCACGGTTAATACCCCCATTGTTGCTCTCTCATGGTTAAACTGCTCTCCCCCCCCCCCCCCCCCTCCCATGCACACACACAAACCACCACCACTCAGACCAACACCCTGTATAACTTGAGGAGATAGACAGAGAGAGAGAGAGAGAGAGAGAGAGAGAGAGAGAGAGAGAGAGAGAGAGAGAGAGAGAGAGAGAGAGAGAGAGAGAGAGAGATTATTGTGAAGACGTGAAGACAATCTTGCGTTGGGCGGTCAAATAAAGGGGATGGAGAGAATACAGGATTTGCCAGCCCATTCAGTCGACATTTGGGTCTTTTAATTCCTTACAAATTCAAAAGGGACACCCAGCCTCACCCATGCTCTCCCCTCGCTCTCACACTGGCTCCCTCTCACACGCGCACGCACATGTGATAATATTCCTTTTGTGTGCTGGTGAAGGCTGTTATGAAGGCCTGTTAGGAAGACTGTGACATTACACATGGCCAACACAAAAGGCCTGGCTGCCGTGCATGGCCACAACACAGGATGACAGGAAGGCCCATTGTTCCAATAAGATAAAGGTCAGCGGCTTCCAGCAGGCTAGCCAGAACGTTATTGGTTAGGACAGAGGAGACAGAAGTATAGAGCGGAAGGGAGGGGCTTAGGGAGGGGGAGGGAGAAGAAGGGAGACAAGAGGAGGGAGAGAGAGGAGGGAGGGAGTAGGACGAGCCCATGTCAGTGAATGAGAGGGAGAGGTTTTAGAGAAAGGAGAAAGGGAGAGAGAGAGGAGAGAGAGAAGGGAGGGAGGGAGGGAGAAGGATGGGTTCAAGTTAGAGCATGGGAGGGAGAGGTTTTAAAGACAAGAGAGAGGGAGGGAGAGCTTAGCGAGAGAGAGAAGGAGGGATGGAGGGAGAACTGAATGAGAGAGCGAGAGAGAGCGAGCGAGCGAGCGAGCGAGAGAGAGAGAGAGAGAGAGAGAGTGAGAGAGAGAGAAAATAGAGAGGGGCAAGAGAGATGAACGAGGGAGAACAGGAGAGACACAAAGAGAGGGAGGCAGGAAAATTGTAGAGAGAGGCACAAACGTAGAGAGAGGGATAGGCGCAGAATGAGAGCGGGAGATTGTGAAAATGATTAAGCGTATCAGAATGTGTGTCTACATGTCCCCATCTCGCTTTCTTTTTTCTTGGTTCATTCCCCTATGGGTCTTATTATGCTTCACACAGGCTCAGACACAAAAGGCGGCAGCGCCTCTGTAGCTGAGTGTATCCCGGGTTCCCTGGAGAACATTCTAGACATGGGCAAATCCATTTGTTTGTCAGCTCCAGCTTCTATTCCTGCCCGGTATAATCAGATATCATTCTGGATACCACTGAGGAACCCAGTCTCGCACTGCAGTAAGGCTAGAACAGCACCCGAATCACAATTTCTCTGTCTCCCCCTTTTATTTTGCTCTCTCTATCCATCTCCCTCCCTCCCCATACCTCTATATTTCTCCCTCTATTTCTCATCATGCCTCCGTCCCTTTCTCTCGGTCTCCATTTCTCTGTCATTTCTCTCTTGTGGTCTCCCTCTAATGCCGCTTTTCCACTGCATGGTACCAGCTCGACACGACTCGACTCGACTCAGCTCGCATTTTTTGCTTTTCCACCGCGGAAACATGGTATCTGGTACCTGAAGTGGCTGCTTTTTCTAGTACCGCCTCGCTCTAGGTTCCAAGCGGCTGAGCCGATGCTAAAAGGTGACGTCGGCAGACGGCCGGCCACTGATTGGCCAGAGAGTGTGACGAAGTCACGAGAGCGACATGGCATGCTGGTAACAGCCATAGCAGCGCCGCAGCCAACATATTCCACTTCTTCAACTTCTTCAACATGCCAGCTAATAATACGAACACGAATACCATCGCATCGATGTCCTCCATTGTTGTTATGTGGGTTTTGTCCATGTGTGGGTTGCGTAGGTGTTGTTTGCGTCGCGTACAAAAATACGTCACGGCCCTTTCGCGCAGCCGACCCCGCCCACGTCCAGGAGGTACTATTTGCGGTGGAAAAGGACCCGTGCTGCTACCGTGTCGAGTCGTGTCGTGTCGAGTCGTGTCGTGTCGAGCTACATGTGCGGTGGAAAAGCGGCATAAGTCTCTTCCTCTCAAGTTCTGTCCAAGGTCTCTTAATTTTTCTCCTTCTGCCTCCCTTTATGTGCATGTGTCAATCTATAATCACTTAAGGTGCTTGCAGGGCCAGGCGTTTTCAAAAGCGGCTGCTGCTGCTACTGACGCCGAAAGTTTCAACACGGGAAAAAGCTGAGCGGTAGGGCGAAATCTGTGTGCGTTCACCTGGGCGGCAACCGCTTCCTGGTCATCAGCCGCTTTTGTAACCGCCCTTCCCTCATTGAAATGAATGGAGGCGGCAAGTTGCCGCATGGCGGTGTGAAACCGGCTTTAGATCTATCCCAGTCTACCGTTCTCTTTCGGCTTTTCCAGTGTGACGTCTACTACATACACAACCAAGTTCAGCTCTAAACTGTACATTTCTGTATCATGCCATCATGTCCTATTTGAGGGCCACAATGTACGCAATGCAGTGACTATAACGTCACTTCTACAGAACCGGTCACACAATCACAATCAAGATAAGTGCAGTCGGGATGCAATGTTTATCCTTTGTATTCAAATATATCTGTTGATGGAACAAAGCAAGTAAAACCAAAAAGAACAGAGACGTTGATGGCATCACGTTGATACTCTCAGTAACTCAGTGAGACCTACGTCACCCAGCCAAGCATTTTGTTATTAAGGACCCGTAACTTTTTTAACAATCCGTCGTTTACTTAAGGCTAGCAGTCCGTCCATTTGATACAAATAAAATGTGTACCCCACAATGTTTTATTGTATGCAGCCCACCCTATTGATTTTTACTGTGGGCCCAATCAGGGGAGGAACCCAAAGTGAAGCGAAGGGAGTTCCATCATACACAACCAGCAGAGAGAGAGAGAGAGAGAGAGAGAGAGAGAGAGAGAGAGAGAGAGAGAGAGAGAGAGAGAGAGAGAGAGAGAGAGAGAGAGAGAGAGAGAGAGAGAGAGAGAGAGAGATTGTCACTGTCAGTGACAGAGTGGCTGGCAACCATGATTAGAGTCTAAGTCTTATAGATCTCATTAAAGTTGTGCTGCTCGAAGCAGCTATACACACATACGCACTACACACACACACACACACACATACACACACTGCATTGTATACAGGTCCCCAAAGAAAAATCCCTTTGCTTATCCCAGTTGTGAAGAAAAGCAGCACCCATCCCATTCAAACTGTGTGGGGAAACCAGTATACAAATGGAGAACAAAGGAAAACCGGATAATCAAGTCCCTCTCATTTTCATTTCTATTCTCTTACCTTCCTGGGCTTACTGCCTCTACCTACCCCACCACCACCACCACCACCACCACCACCACCACCACCACCACATCCCAAACCGCCCTATCATACCACCATCACACCATGACCCAAGCTCACCTTACCGCCACCATCCACCCCCACCATCACACCCTCTCTGTCCCTATCTCCAGCTTGCCGCATGACTCAGACAATTTCAGTCGGACAGACGCTCCCTCTCTGCCTCTCTCTCCATCCCTCGCTGTGTCCCTGTCTCCAGCCCCTTCTCAAGAGTCGGTATTCAGGCGGCGTCTAAGGCTCCGGGGTTCTCCCCCGCAGAGTTTCGTGGCAGGGAGGCCCTGGCGTAAGGGTCTGCAACAAAGGGCCAATCGATGGCTTTGTCACAGAGATCTGACAGCCAATAAGGGAGTCTTCATAAGCCCTGTTCGTCACAGCGGCTGTCAGACACGGGATGATTCCTTCTTTTCTGTCCATCAGCCCCATCCATCCGGAGCCGTGTAAGATCAGGTTCATGATCCAGGGTCACCCCTCTGGTGTCGACTGCATATAGACGCTGATCAGCCAATAGTGGAGCTTGTTACATGTACAATTTGGCTGAACGCATATTCAGAAATTTAAAGGAAAGCTAAAAAGTAAATAAATACATAAAGATAAATGATTCTATAAGTGGATATGGATGTTGATAATATTTAAACACATCTACAGAGAAACATGCTACGCCGTTAAAATGACCAACTAAGAGACAAGCTTCCTTAATATGAAGCTAGCTCAATAAATACACTATTAGTGTTGCAAGAAAATCTATCGCCTTACATAACAACTGTGCGGTTACCCTGTAAACTAGAGGCTGTGATGAATGTCAACCAAAAGCTGCAATTAAACACACAAAGAAACACAGACGCACACACACACACACACACACACACACACACACACACACACACACACACACACACACACACACACACACACACACACACACACACACACAGAGTGAAGCTGTAAAGATTATTCCAGTTGTATAATTCCTGGATAATTGCATATTGTCCCACTTAACTAAGATGTCTTAGGGTTGGTTCAGTTATGACTTGGCTAATTACAGTGGGAATGAGAATTGGTTGAGGATTACATTCGGTGTCATGGCACAAATTATACAGACAAACGTCCGTGCTCATGTGTGTTTAATCACAAGGGCTAAGGGAGCATGGCATTGGCCTTGTGCACAGAAATGAAAGCATAACAATTAGTGCTGTGAAATGACACTATATTTAACCCTCAATGTAGTCATTGTGTGTGTGTGTGTGTGTGTGTGTGTGTGTGTGTGTGTGTGTGTGTGTGTGTGTGTGTGTGTGTGTGTGTGTGTAGGTGTGTGTGTGTGTGTGTAGGTGTGTAGGTGTGTGTGTGTGTGTGTGTGTGTATGTGTGTGTGTGTGTGTGTGTGGTCATGTGTTCCGTGTGGTTGTGTGGTCTGAGCACATTTATGCCAATTAAGAGAGGAAAGTGAGATTGCCATCCTAAGCTTATACCACTGTATATTCCAACAAACAATATATTAGGAGACTTATATATGGACACTGTATATTTACATTTACATTTAGGTATTTAGCAGACGCTGTTATCCAAAGCGACATGCAATAAGTACATTTGTCGGAAACAATTTGTGTATAAAACACATAGAAACACACAAATTGCCACAGAAAAGTTAATCCCGGCCATGTCTCAACAAACTCTCCTCCCCAACTACTTCCCACGTCTCACTGAGGTATATTGGACAGACCATAATCGCAATTCAATTCTAATTAGTTTTTCAGTCTACAGGTTCCACAACATAACCTTGACTAATCTGCATCAATCAGTCCTACTGATAACCTCTAGGAAACCAAATGGGACCTTTTTTTTTTTCCCAGAATTCAACTGGGGCCCTGGGCGGGCCAGCCAAACAGAGCTGGCTGCTTTATTAGGGGAGAGTGAATATTGATGGACACTGATGAGGGGTGGGGCGCAGGAGGAAATCCGCAGAGGGTCTTTGTACTTTCTGGACCAAGGGGCAATCCGCAGAGAGAAAGATAGAGAGAGCATGAGCGTAGCAGAGAGAGAGCGAGAGAAAGAGTCTCACCACGTCCCCTCATTACTGCCTGCTAGAAGACTTCTCCATAGGGGAAGAGATAGAAGGGGAGAGAGAACCGGGGGGTGGGGGGGGGAAGGAGGGAGGGAGAGAAGCCTGTGAAGAGTACGTACTGTCAAAAAGAGTTTTGCAACGTATATTTGTGGAGACTCAGCACTGCAGAGTTCGAAACTATGTATTTTCTGCGTCAGTATTATATTTGCTTCTTCTTAATATGAATCCATTGAGTAAGCAATGCCAATCCAAGGTGCTGTTTGATTGATCTTGATGGACTGGGGAGAGGACAACATGATGTCCGACTGCCAACAACAACACAAGAAAGACAAAATAGTGCGTGGGGGGAAGAAAATGGTGGAAGAAGGAAAGGGCAGACGAAAAGGCAGACGATACAAACAGCCTGGCGCATACAAAGCAAAAAAAAAGAAGGAAGAAAGGAACGGAAGGAGAGGTTAACAATGAAGTTGACGGCTGGAGAGTGTGTGTGAATGTGTGTGTGTTGGGGGGGGGGGGGGTTACAGTCTCTCTACATCTGAGTTCAGAGAGAGGGAAGGACAAGGGGAGAGAGGGAACAGTCAGTGTCAGAGTGCATTAATGATTCGACTCTACAATAGGAGAATCCCCCGCAGTCCAGAGTCTAGGATACTGTGAAGCCACAAGAGGGAGAGAGAGAGAGAGAGAGAGAGAGAGAGAGAGAGAGAGAGAGAGAGACATAATTGAAAGAGAAGCCACGTCTCCATCCCTAGAGGTGGAGTGCTGAGGGGGTTGTTAGGGGATCACCACCATGTGTGGTGTTTGTGGTGACGGTGGTGGTGATGGTGGTGGTGGTGGTGGTGGTGGTGGTGGTGGTATGGGCATTATGTGCAGTGGACAAAGAGGCGTCTTTGCATTCCCCCCCAAGTCATTAGAGGGGGGACCATGTCAGGGCAGGAAGAGAGAGTGAGAACGAAAGAGAGTGGCGGAGAGGGAGACCGAGAGGGGAATGTTGTGTGTGTTTGGGGGTCATTACAGACAGTGTTTGGCCACTCCGTTCTACGGGGGCTATGGCCTTTCACCGGTGCTCCCTGCCACCCTCCCTATTCAGCTCATTGAGTGCCATGGAGACGAAGGAGTCTTTCAGCCATCTTCACTACGCTCTGTTGTCTGTTCGCCGCCTTTCTCTCCCTCGCGCTCTTTTCACACTTTTTGTTGCCCAAGTCACGCAGTGCGTCTCCACCGCTAATAGGGACAAGAGGAGTCAGAGGCTCGCTTAATTGGGCCTCAAGGTGACTTTGGATTGAAAATGTGTTTGTTTGTGTGTGTGTTTGTGTTGTGTTTGTGTGTGGTGTTTTTGTGTGTTTGTGTCCGTGTGTGACTATTTGTGACTATTTGGAGCATATTGGATGGAAAGCCGTGCAGTGTGTGTGTGTGTGTGTGTCTGTGTGTTTGTGTTTGGGTGTGTGTGTGTTTGTGTGTATGTCTGTTTGTGTGTGTTTATTTGCCAAGTGGACGGGGACGGCGGGTCATGCAGGTATCTCTCTCGCTCTGTGTGCATGCGAGTCCCCGTGCACACATTGCGGCCAACACGCGCGTGCATATGGGGCGGGTGCACATGGGTGCATCTCAGCAAATGAAGTAAAGCCGGTGGAACAGGAATAGACAAGGCCAAATGGACTGGAATTGGCTCTAATAGCTTGCTGGGGCCACTGTGCCTGCGACGCGCCAGCCCTTATATACTGAGCCAAGATGAGACACCCAGCAGGTGAAGGTTTACCTTTAATGTGTAGTATAAACACATGCATACACCCCCTTTATCCGGCCCTGCCTTGATAGCGACTGAATGTTTGTGTCTCCCATGTCGCTGTTATAATTAGACAACGCTGTGGAGGTGAACGTTTGATTCACGTTATATTTAGATCACTAAGACACATGCCCATTTTTTTTCTTCTTTTAATGTGAGCATGAAAGGCTGAATGAGAAGTTACAAAGTCTTTTAGTGTTGCTTTAAGTAAATTGTGTTAAATACACCCGTTTTTTGCATTCATGCATGTGTGTGTCTGTGTGAGCCGGTGCATATGTGTGTGCGCACGTGCGTCCGTGCATATGTGTGCATGCATGTGCATGTTTCCATGATGGCAGCCATTAGGCGGTGCTAAGGCAGCCGTGATGAATCGGCACTTAGCCGAGGGAAGCACACTTGCTCAATGGGCTGTGAACCTCCCGCTGCCACTGTCAGCCGGCAGAATGTTAAATAAAATTGTTTGAATATTTGTAATATTAATGTTTTAATGTGTCAAAAGCCTGCTGGAGTTTAACAATGCTGCGCCATGAGAGAATATCCCCACCGCGATTGTGCTCAGAAGAAGTCCTCTGGTCAGTGCCAACAGGCCGACCGGAAGGATGCACAGATTTTACCATGAGTTATATACTGTGGGTGAATGCTTGAGGATTGGCAGCTTATACTGTGCTATTTCACCCAGACTCTGTGTTTAAATGCCCTCTACTTTCACGTCCAGCGACCTCCTCCAGACCGTGTCCAGGGACTGGTGCCACAAACTATCGGCCCCTCTCTAATGTCAACCTCCTACGTCCCAGCCTCCCTGGCCCGCCTGACCTATTCACCGCTCACACCCTCTCCCTGGCCCTCCGAACGCGTCCAGATGTCACCCGAAGGGGAGAAGGGGGAGACGAGGAGGAGGGGGGAGGGAGGGGGGGAGGGAGAAGGGAGAGATTCAAAGCTGCGATGTGCTTTGCATAAGAATGGCTCGCAGACAAGAGCTACAAACGGCGCAATAAGCTTTCAGCGCGGTTAGCCAATTACAAAAGAATAAAAACCTATGGAGGTGGGCCTCATAAACAGCGTCGGGTCAGCTTTACACACCACACGCCCAGAGTAGCTCCCGGCCCACCCCCCCCCGCCCCCCCTCCTGAGGGGAGAGGAGAACCAGCCATGTCATGGGGGAGATGACGGTACCACATAGTTAAACACACTTATATCTGTTTGATTTGATAATCGTCGCACATTATGGTTTGTTTTCTTGGTCTCGTATTTGAAGCATGAGTTTCATAATCGGCGGGCCGGGCTTTAAGAAAAATAAATAAATAAGGTTGGTAAGGAATGTACTTCACTTAAGAGAATCACACACAGAAAGAAAAAAACAGCACATGGCTCTCCCGGAGTGAGAACAGAACGCATCACATGTTTGTTTAGTCAAGTTTTTTAGCTCGAATGCCAGCCAGTCGGTGAGAAACCACGGCAATGGCCGTGAAAGGGTTTAGTGCCACCACAAAAGTACTCTCTCCGGCCACTTATGCTGAGCAAACAGAAACACACAAGCACTCACGCACGCGCACACAGACAGAGGCACGCACGCGCACAATACCGTTGATGGAGGAAGTGGAGCGCTATTTGGAGACCACACAGTCAATTTAACAGGGCAGTGTTAAAATATTTAGCAGCTTGCTAACATCGCCAAGTCGGCAGGGAGGTGGAGCAGACGGAGGGGTCTGAAGTCATAGTGTGAGAGGTACATAAAATAAGAAAGAAACATACAGGATGGCCTGATGGCTGATGTGGGAGCTGGGGAGCGGTGGTTAATGAGAGTTCACTGGTGTCCTAGCTGGGGGTAGGTGGTCTCTCTCTCACTCACTCTCTCTCTCTCTCTCTCTCTCTGTGAGCCCTTCTGCAGGCTGCAGAAGGGCTTGGCTCAACAGGTGGCCCATCGCTTGTTAAGAACTGTATAGCAGCGGGTGGACGAATGGATGCCATACCGCGTACCCACAAACATACAGTGTACACACATGCATGCAGTACCAAACACATACAGCGGCACTCATTTACACACACACACACACACACACACACACACACACACACACACACACACACACACACACACACACACACACACACACACACACACACACACTCACACATGCACACACACACACACACACAAACACACATGCATGCACATGTGCACCATACACACAAAGACCCCGCCCACATATACACACCCCTGCACAAAGAGCTGACTCCATTTAAAATTTCAATCACGCCTGAACAGTGTTGATTGGGAATGCTAGCCTCACTGCTATGATATCACGACAAGCAAAGACGAGAATAGCTCTATATAAGTAGGATATGTTTATTGGTCAAAGTTAATAGGGGACATTTTTCCAAAGCTCTGAAGTTAATATATAGTGGATGCAGTAAGAGTGAGTATAAATATATAAAAAAGGGAACACTTTGAACAACCCACAAATTGCGTTGGCCTTTGTGATTTTCCCAATATTTTCCTCTCACCAGAGAAACTGTTCCCGTCATAATACCGTAGCCCTCCCAGCTCTCCTCCTCCTTCTCCTCGACTGGGATTACTTGAGCATGAAACTGCATGCTCGCATATTCTTTCTGCTCCTTTTTCATACCTTGTTTATAATGGCCAATTACTTCCGTACGAACACTGCAGCCATGTTATTGCCCGATGTCGGCGATTGATTGGCTGATGGTAACAGCCCCCACGTCCAGGAGCACTTTAAGGTTAGATCGCCCCCTCTTTAAATAATGTATTACAAGCACATGAACAGAAATGGCTGGGAAAATAAAAGGTTGAGATTGTTCTGATTGGAAGGCCTCCCACTGGATATGAGTAGAAGGGGAATGGAGTATGTTTTGCAGTTCCCAGAGAATACTGTGGGTCTGCTGCAATGCATACTCGCTCTTCCCTCCTGGTTTCACCCTCTCACTGTGTACCTACAATGCCGTTGGGGAACTCTTTGCACTTAATAATGATCTTTGTGTGGATCTGTCTTTCCAGAACACAACAAGCCTCATGCCAGCACATAGGAGTCCTTGGAATCCAATTACTATACTATAAGTTGTGCTTCAAATTGATGAAGAAAAATGTGATGAGAGGGAGCGATCTTCAATCTGCCTCGTTTTATCTTGTATAGATATAATGTAATATTAAAAACAAGTTAATACAATGAGCATTATAACATAACTGAATTACTGGTGAAATCTGATTGGACAACTTGTAGTGACCTTTACTAAAGTATTTGCATCTCCAGAGTCAGAAAGAAGAGCAGGACATTACTTTTTCACAGCCATATTGCAATAATCCCAGCGCCAAAATCATCACACCGGAGCACAGAGCAGAGGCAATGGAAAAATACAGGAAGCAGTGTGAGAAACGACATGAGGAAAAATAACTGAACTGAGGAACGCGCCCAAGCATAGTTGCTTGCTTTTG
Organism: Gadus morhua; assembly: GCF_902167405.1. NCBI lineage: Eukaryota > Metazoa > Chordata > Actinopteri > Gadiformes > Gadidae > Gadus > Gadus morhua. Next base: position 18,236,810 of record NC_044055.1, on the reverse strand, counting down.
AAAGTCACCGTTCTTTTGCCAAGGACTGTGAAAGGTGTTTGCTGTGTGTTAGTGTGTGCAGAAATGTTTGTCTATACCATGGAGCAATGCAGGGTACAGTACGGACCCGAATGCACCTTCTACTTTGTAGATATGCGGCGACTCGCATATCTGTGTATGGATCGGAACAGATGTGTGCCAATCAATCTTATCAGGGCTGCACACACTCCCAGGCTCATGTCCGGGGGCCAGCTAATACAGCCCCACGCTGTTAGCCCCCCCCGAGCCAGCCGCATTATCATCACACACCTTGAGCCCCTCGCTTTTCAGTTTTTTTCTTAATCTGTGTTTAAATGTGTGTGTGTGTGTGTGTGTGTGTGTGTGTGTGTGTGTGTGTGTGTGTGTGTGTGTGTATATCGGAGTGTGTGTGTGTGTGCGCGCGTGTGTGTGTGTGTCTGCATTTATAATGAAGGTGCATGGAAGGACACATAATATAAACAAAAGAAAAAACAAGAGAATGAAAAACAGAAAATAAAGATGGAACCTAAGATTTCCCACCGTAGCTAGCTTCATTTCTGCATTCAGCATCTCACCTCTCTTGTCTCTTTCCATTACGTCTCAACCGGACCCTTTAATCCAGCCTTCACTGGCGGCTGAGGGCTGGTTTCTATACAGATTAGGGATCAATGTGTGTACACCTCTTCAGCCGCTGCCGCACCACCCGACTCGTAAAACACCTTCGCCCTCACCCGTCGCCATGACGCAGTAAATCTCTTGCGTGGGGTGGGCCGATGTTTCCTTTATGTACGACGCTAAAGAGATCAAATCCATCGTGTGCGCTGCAGGATAGCGGGAGGCGATCCATCACGGTACGGTAATCAATATTAAGAATGAACGGCCGGCGTTCCAAGTCATCCCTGAGAGGAGGTTATTAGCCCGGACGGCCGCCCAACAGATGTTCCCACTCCTCCCTCCCTCTCAGGGACACCACACCACACGACGGGCGTCGCGGCGGAGCCTCCTTACCTCTGCACACGTTGCCGTTGTCCGGCTCAAACCCGGCCTTGCACGTGCAGCTCCCGATGGGCACCATCCACTCCCCGTCGCCGTTGCAGTACAGCTTGATGGGCACGTCCACCTCCTCCGAGTTGGGGATGCAGATGCCCCGCGCGATGACCAGCGACGTGCTCTCGGCGCCCGTCATGGTCTCCGGGAAGATGGCGAAGTTCTGCACCACGCTGGGGCACTTCTTGTAGAACACCCGCACGGCCAGCAGGGACATGCAGGCGCCGTAGTCCTGGAAGGCCAGGTAGAAGCCGTTCTTGGACAGCGGGCCGAAGCTCCGCACCTCCGTGTTGACCTTCATGAGCCGCCCGCCAAAGTCCACCTGGGAGAAGCTCTCGTCGGCGGCGATGGTGTCCACCTTGAGGTAGGGCGCCTCCATCCAGAATGCCGTGCCCTTGGTGGCGATGACGGCGTCGCTCTCGTAGTAGTACAGGTTGAAGGTCTCCTTGCACGAGCCCGGCACGTTGGGGATGGAGCTGCAGTCGCGCACGGTGAAGCGCATCTCCACGTAGATGCGCTGGGCGCCGCGGCGGTTGATGAAGGTGGTGAGCAGCCAGTTGTTCTGGCTGGGCTCGAACACGTTGCACACCTGGTACGTCCGGATGGTGTTGAGGTTCTCGTCGTAGCCGCTCACCTCTTCCCACTGTGGGGGGGGGGGGGGGGGGAGAGAGAGAGAGAGAGGGAGAGAGAGGGAGGGATGGCGAGGGAGAGAGCAAGAGAGAGAGAGCGAGAGAGAGAGAGAGCGAGAGAGAGCAAGAGAGAGAGAGAGAGAGAGGAAGGGGAGAGGGAGAAGAGAAGGAAAGAATAGCATTAGTCACTGTAAATAATATAGAAGCCATCCAATAAACAAACACTGCAAAGCCGGCTAGTAAGGAGACTACAGAGTGAGAGAGAAAATAGACATATTATGACTTTTCATAATACCCCATCATTGTGTTTGACTGGTAGTGTAATGAATTCATTTATCTCCGAGTTATATTACGAGCGCTGTATACTCTGCGATTGACAGATTGAGCAAACACATTAGGGCTTTGCGGTTTATCCATCACCCGGGAACGTTCAAACACATTTATATTTAGAACGAAACTGAATGGAATATCGGGATATAATAATTAAATAAAGCTCTTTTGGCTACCCAGCTGACTCGACAAGCTCAACAAATGTAGCGTGTCTCGTACACATGAGCAGCAGTACCAATAATTACTTTTAAAAAGCACAGTCCTCACCATTGCCTCTGAGCCTCGACCATGCGAGCGTCGACTAGGGGCATGGCAAAAATATGATGCGTAAGACATCTTTCAATTATACGCGATCGAATCGCAATCAGCGCCAAAAAAGGCGTGGATCCGTGCTCCACGGCAGCGGCCGAGCGATGGCTCCGCTGGAAGTACATTTGGTGTCCGCTCATTGCTGCATTGCATTGGTTATCGTTAGAGGCATGACCCAGAAAGCATGGCGGATGGGCATTAGCAGCTCTCCCGGGTATTCAATCGCACTGTGATGCCTCCGCCACTGTACCCAGCCATGATGAAATCCTGCCATTAGTGGTGGCTGCAATCGTTATATCTCAAGGAAAAAAATAGCTTAAAACTGCACAGTAAAAATCCATTCTTTATATAAAAACTTTTTTTGATATATACTGCAATTAAATGTATTTTTTTTAAGAACCTTCATGCCTCTGAAAAACTAAAAATCTCCCGGCCGAGGTATATATTCATTTTAATGCAGTATCACACAAGCATAATCCAGGCTTACAGTCAAAGCGAATGGGGTAGCGCTTCTTCACAGAGTTTTCAAAATTGGTTGGTGTGTCATTTCTGACCTCCACACTGTGAGGTATGAAATGCTTTAAGCACATGAAAGGCCAGCTTCTTAAAACAGGACATGGAAGGGCACTGGGCAAGATATAAGGCAGCTTTGTTGTTTTCCTTCTCAGTGGATGTCCAATGTACGGAGTAATACCTTCCCTTTCGCTTCCCCTCTAACCTTCTCTCTATCCATCACTCATCCCCTCTCTCTCTCTCTCTCTCTCTCTCCCTCCCTCTGTCCCCCCCTCTCTCTCTCTCTCCCTCTTCCCTCTCTCCCTCGGTCCTCTATCACTCTCTCCCGCTCTCATCTGAGACCAAAGTTTGACTCACCAATTTATTTCTGCGTATCTCTGCTGCCACTAAAAGCCTACGGGGCAGGAATAAGGGCGGGGCCATGCAGTGGTAGTTAATGGTGTCCATGGTTGAGTAGGGGGCCTCATTCCCCCCAGTGCATGTATCTTGCGAGAGCATTCGTCTCCTGGAGCTCCCTCTCCTGTCTGCTCTGACCTTTTTGCAACCCTGGCAGTTCCATCAAACCAAGGAAGGATGAGAGGTTGACCTGGGTGTCTCTGGTAGGAACCAACCTCCCCCAATTCCCTAAACACACACCCCCACCCTATCCCAGCCACTCAACAGAGGAGCTGAATAGAGGTTCATATGTCATTCAAGGGTGCAGGTAAAGACCCCAATCAACGGGTGTGTGTGTGTGCATGCGTGTGTGTGTGTGTGTGTGTGTGTGTGTGTGTGTGTGTGTGTGTGTGTGTGTGTGTGTGTGTGTGTGCGTGTGTGCGCATGTGTGTGTGCATGTGTGTGTTTATTTGTGCACAATTATGTGTGTGTGTGCGTGTGCGTGTGTGTATGTGCGTATGTGTATGTGTGTGTGTGTGTGTGTGTGTGTGTGTGTGTGTGAGTGTGAGTGTAAGTGTGTGTGTGTATGTGTGCGACTCTTTGCATTTTGTGAGAGGCCTCTGAAGCCAATGAATGGAACATTCTTGAAAATAAATAAATAATCCCGGTTGTAGTCACAGTATGTAGGACAAAGCAGAAAACATGGGAGAAAATACAGGAGCGCGTCGGGGGTGTTTGGGAGATGTGGAGCGGGGCGGCTACCGAGAAGGGGGGAGTGGGTGTCCTAGAGGTGTGTGTGTGGGGGGGGGGGGGGGGGGGGGGGGGGGGGGGGGGGGGGGGGGTGCCGGGGGGGAGCAGGTGAAAGGGAGCTCTGGGAGTGGGACACTGCCGACATGATGAACGAGTTTACAGAAATCCGAGGTGCAAATTAAAGCCTTTTTTCACCGCCGCTGCCCCCCCGTGCCCACTGAGTTCATCCCTCTCTCATCTTTCCTCCTTCTCCTCGGCTCTCTCGCTCTCTCTCTCTCTCTCTCTCTCTCTCCCTCCTTCTTGCCCTCGTCTCTGCTCTGTAATGACCATTCATCAGCATTACAGGGACCTGTCCCTTTCAGCACTGCCTGTTCATTAATACAAGCCTGCCCAGGGCTCCTCTGCACCCCGTCTGCTCCCGTCGGGGGGGGGGGGGGTCCTCCCTGCTCCTCGTCTAGCCAAATGACCGCCATCTTTCACGCCAGAAAGCGGCCCGAGGCATCGTGGATAATGCCCGACTGGAATGCCTGCCCAGATTCTTGTGTTTTTCCCTGGCTCGTATGTTAATGGAAAGGCATTTTGTCTGCCTGGGATGTTTGCTTGGATATTTGTGGTTGTTGAATACTTGTTTGGGATTTACTTGGAAGACATTTAAATTTGCTTCGAGAACCGCTTCATGAGGCTAAGTAATTTTGTTTTCAAGGCTTACCTTTTCATATTTGTGTCGTCTACACTCCTAAACCGCCCCGTTGTGCGTGTGTGTATTTTGTGAGTGTGTATGCTTGTGTGGAGAGAACACGCTGCGTGTACCTAGGTGGTTTAGCGACCACATATTGTCCTCCCTGATGGTTGCATAGCAGCCAAGGGGCTGTGATAACTATTCCACATTTCTCAGTCTGTCAGTAAGGACACATTTGACTAGCCTATATATTAACAGCACAATTTAACGCCAGAACAGTCTCACTCACCTCCAATCATCGCACATCTGCATCGGTGTGTGTGAGTGAGTGAGTGAGTGAGTGAGTGAGTGAGTGAGTGAGTGAGTACTCACTCACTCAGTGAGTCTCCCTGCTCTGTATCTCCCTGTCCTCTTCCCCCTCCAACCGCTCAGCAGAGCGAGACCAGACCTGTCTCTGTGGTATGGGGGGGGGGTTGGTGGGAGTCGGGGGGGGGGGGGGGGGGCTGGCTGTTATCACCTGCCACCTCTGTGATAATGGAATTTCCTGACACCTACATCCATTTATCGTCCTCATCCTCAACCACGCTGCTCCCCCAACCAAACACTCTTTGTCTTGTATACCTTAGTGTACAGCGTGATGAAACCCAAATGACCACAGCGGCGGGATATTTTATTTTACGTCAAGGACGAGATATAAAAGTGGGGGAGAGTTAGTGTGTGTGTGTGGGGGGGGGGGGGGGGGTGGGGTAAAAATGGAGAGTTTAACAGGGTGGGCTTACGTATACATTTTTATCTATTGTTATCTTTTGCGGGAGCCGCTACTGTGTCTCTGTTCTGCGGCTCCCCCGCAGTCCACTGCGTCAGCTGATCATGCGGTCTTTCAACGGAAAGGTCACGGAAAGGTTGTGGAATGATCCCTCCCTCCCTTTAGCACTTAGGTAGGTATATAGCGAATGTTAACAAGCAAAACATTAAGCTTAAGAAGAGGACGGAGCCAAAAACCATCACCAAACCACGTTTGGTCCGCTCCTTGGGACTTATTGCTTTCCTACCAACGCAAACTCCTGTGTCTCTGTGGTAATTACTTTAGCCGTATACATATTTCATCAGCGCTGGTGCCACCGCTTCTAAGACCCACATTTGATTTACTCGAAAACTGTAAATCTGTTTGCTAACGAGGCAACAGACAAACAGAGAGCCTCTTTGCGTGGCATCCATCTGTACACCGACCAAATGCTCCCTCATTTGCTTTGAGTTGCTAATAGCTTTTGAGCTTCATCACCAGCGATATGGACGGCACTCTGCCTTTAGCCCAAGTGCTGTGGCCATTGTGTGTGTGTGTGTCATCATGGCTTTTTAATGGGCAGCCAGTTATGAAGATATGAAGGAGCTAAGGATTCTCAGGGGCTCCCTAATGTTCAGAGTTAATGACCAGTCAGAGCTGGCTTGGACCGAGAATGGGAACAGACGGATAGACAGGGATGAAGAATATATGGATTAAATAAAGAAGAGAGAGAGAGAGAGAGAGAGAGAGAGAGCAGAGAGAGAGACGAGAGGAGAGAGAGAGGAGAGAGAGAAGAGAGGAGAGAGAGAAGAGAGAGAGAGAGAGAGAGAGAGAGACGGAGCTAAACAAAATATGCGATTAAATAATTATGAAGACAATGATTGAGATGAGGGAGCAAAAGCGGAGATGAGAATAGCAAAAAGGACAAAGAAGCAAGCTGATGCTGACGAGGATCGCAAGCGAGGGCAATCAAGAAGTGAAGGAGAACGAGTGGCTGATGTCATTCCCGCCGATGCTTCCCCCGGGCCTGTGTCCTATTGCTTCAACGCTCCATCCAGCCATCGACGGCATGCCCCTCATAATGCCCATTCATCACATCGATCCCCTGCCGTTACCTTCAAAGGGCAAAATAACAGCGAGACGCAGTAGCAGCAGCAGCCGCTGAACTAGCCACCGATAGCCCTGTGCTCCTGGGAGCCGATGGGCAACCAACCGGGAGACACAGAAAGGGCCCCCAATCACAGAGGGCTGCCTAGCGATTAGAGTGCCTACTCAGGGCTGAGAGTGAATGGGGGGGGGGGGGTATGAAACCGGTGATGACTAGAGAGGGGTACCCGGACCCACTCTAATAATGAGCACTCAGGTCAAAGAGACGGAGAGGGTTGGATCATGGGATGGATGTATTGGGAGGGTTGGAGGCTTGGGATATGGGCCAAGCGGTTCTGTCGAGGCAAGACGGGCGAGTAGGAACTCCAGTCCAGCGCCCGCCCAATCAGACCTCTTCTTTTTTTTTTTTGCTATTTTCCTGATTGTGCAGCCACTTAGCGGATTCAGCGCAGGCGCCGTCGTTGTTTTGGTGGAGGTGCGGTCGTGATTGATAGGTTTCTTATAATCGGCTAAGAGAAAGGTGTAGGGAATCCCATTAGCGGGGCGACTTCAATGCGTCTGGACCTGGTTGAGTTTGCGGCGGTGTTGCAGCTCTGTCTTGGAAAGGAGGGGAAAGGACTCTGCGGCTGACAATGGCTCTGCGAGCTGTCGGGAGCTGCCTTCAGCGAGGTATTTACCCAAAACAAATCCGCACACCAAACAGGAGACCTGGCTCCGTTTGAGTTGAGTTTTGTTATTCAACTTGCAGCCATGCTAGATGTGACTAACACACACACACATACACACACACACACACACACACACACACACACACACACACACACACACACACACACACACACACACACACAAACACACACACACATATCTGCTCACACAGAAACAAACAGAGATTGTGTCCCAGTCACTAGACGAAAACAATTATATTTGTTTCCAAACCATTTAGCGACTGCTAATTCAGCGACACACATAGATGCCTAGCACGAACGTACACAACAGGGAGGCATTGAAGGGTGTTAGTTGACGTACTGACAGCTGCCAATCTCAGAGCTATCTTCACAGACACCAGTCAGATGTGACTAAAAGGAAAACCTCCTCTATCGCATTCGGGCTCATTTCATTTTTTTTGTATCATCGGAAAAACTAACATGGCCTTGTTGAACATTGGTGTGAGTGTACTGGCACATGAACATGACTCCCATATCTGTATCCACCACAGTATTTTGTTAGCACATTCAGAGGAGCGCTCTCCCCACTCAAGGACTGTCTATTCATCCATCATTACGGGACCAAAGTATGTGGGAGGAGGAGAAAAGCAGGAGATTGCTTTTCACGCGGCAGGCGTATGACGGCCATTTTGATAATGAGCCTATTTGTTAGTCCCGTCAACAGAACAATGTGGCGTGGCAGGAGATG
>NC_044055.1:18141253-18228774 GCF_902167405.1 Gadus morhua | reverse complement strand
CTGGTGGAGAGTGTCATCTTTAATTCATCATAACCCACCCCTCCCTGCCCCCCTCCACGCCATACCTCCCCTCCCCTCCAACCAGCCCCCTCCCTAACTCCCTACACGCCTCCACCACCACCCACCAGCGACGTGCTCACTGCACAGGAAGCACACACACACACGTCTCTATGTATCCTTCCTTCAGTCCTCCCTCCTTTCCCCTCTCTCATTCTGCCGCCATAACTCCCTCAGTCCCTGTGCATCCCATCCTCTCCCTCCTCTTCCTCCTCCTCCTCGTCTCCCTCCTCTTCCTCACCGCCATGCGGTTGTTCACTCCCCATTTACTGCCATCTTTCAACTCTTCGTCTCGATTTGCGGAATAGTTTTTTTTTTACTTCTGCCATTTCAGTTCCACCTCTCTCTCTCTCTCTCTCTCTCTCTCTCTCTCTCTCTCTCTCTCTCTCTCTCTCTCTCTCTCTCTCTCTCTCTCTCTCTCTCTCTCTCTCTCTCTCTCTCTCTCTCTCTCTCTCCCCCCCCCCCCCCCCCCCCCCAATTCTACTCCCTGTTCTGCCGTCAATGCCGTACGATAGGGGGGTTTGACTTCTTCCTCTCTGCACCTTCTACGCAGAATAGGAATAAATGAATAATGGATGAATAATTTATACAACGTGCACACACACACACACACACACACACACACACACACACACACACACACACACACACACACACACACACACACACACACTTCAACCTTGTGATTAATATTGAGTATATGTATATTTATTATATATACAGTGTATATATATATATATATATACACAAAGTTGATGCTGTATATATATATATATATATATATATATATATATATATATATATATATATATATATATATATATATATAACAGCATCAACTTTGAAGTAAAAAATAAGTTGAATTGAATTTCTTTACACTTGAAGACCGCTAGAAGAAAAGCGTCTTTGAGATTTCCGAGGATATTTAAGTTCTCACACATACACACACGCACACAGACCCACACAGCTTTTGTCCATAATACATGGCCCTTCATAGCGGTTCACCATGAAAGCACGGCAACACTTGCAGCCGTGCGTGCGGACCCTGCTGCCGGGCCGTGTCCGCGGACGCTTTAATGCGCGATGTGTAGAGCTGTGACTTCAAGCCCAGCTGCCATAATGATATATGAACTAAGCGCTGAATTGGCCAAATAGGCACGTGCTCAGCTTTAGAGTAAGCCGATTCCCCCGGCCGCGACACATGCGGTTTAACAATCCCAACTCCCGCTCTCGTTGTTCAGAGTCCATTAAGAAACGACTGAATAAAATCAATACATTAAAGTAAGCTCATTCATTTTTTGTTGTTTTGTCTATACGCCATGGACCACGCCTGATCCTATGGGCTCCTCAGAAGGTGGTAAACAACGGTAAACAAGCTTTAAAGCCACAAACAGGAAACGCTGAGTGTTGAAAAGTGTTGGACGAGATCCAAATATAGTCTTAACCTTATGGATAAATATGATGAATCCCAGTATTCATCATTCTAGCAATAGACTCCACACACACGTTCACATTCATGCAGAAACACACACGCACACACAAGCACGCACACACAACCACACACAGAATCACGCAGACATATAATACTTCTCTCAGTAGCTTGACCCTAGTGATCCAGGGCTTTGAAGATGCCGCGAAGGGAGACACATAGTTCCATTAGTAGGTCATCTTTTAATGGATTCTCCAAGGAACCAATCACAAAAGAGCATATTTGTTGCTCCCCCCCCCGCAACCCTCCTCCTCCCCTCTAGGTATGATTGCTAAGATGCTACTAAGCATTCCCTGAGAGACTGATCTACAGTTGCAATGTTTTTGTGGTAAAACACCTGTGTATTAAAACTCGCTTATGCAGGCGTACACAGAAATGCCCCACCACATAGACTCTTTCACACACACACACACACACACACACACACACACACACACACACACACACACACACACACACACACACACAAAACTTTTAAATTACCAGGCCCCTTATGTTGACGATGCGAGTGGGTTGTTAATCAAGATGGCTTTAAACAATGAGTGCAGGCGAGCATTTGCATATACCCGTTGCATAATTCACCTAGTAATTCGCATCATATTTGCATTAACGATGAAAAAATAAATAACCCAGCCATGTTATTAATTGATGCACGCAAAGTGAGTCCTCATCAACGTGTACGGGTAACACAACGTAACACAACATTCAAGCGACCGTTATACTTGGTGGTAAAAGAGGGATGCCAGGAGACACTCGTCAGACTCTACGGCGGGAGGGCCGGCCGAGAGGGGGTGGGGGGGGGGTAGGGGGAGGCATAATCCAGATGGAAAGCATCACTAGCCTTCTCTACCGCCATCGCAATACTCATCAAGACTCCTATTACTGTAGTGCTCCACCAGCCAGTCTGCCTCACAAAAAAGCTGGCAATTTGCTGCAGTAAAATGAGGTAATTACAACCCTTATCCGGCTCCTCACCTCGCAAAACATCGTTTAGAGAGACAGAGGGAGAGGGAGCAAGAGATAGAGTGGGACCTAGAACTATGGAAAAGGAGAGAGAGAGAGCGAGAGCGAGAGAGAGAGAGAGAGAGCGACGGGAGGAAAGGGATCAGGAGGCTAGTGTACTGTTCCACTCCCCACGATGGTCCAGTGCTCTGGAACAAGGTGCTGGATGCTGTCCCAAACCAGGGGCTGCACCCACCACCGAACCCCCCCCCCACCACCACCTACCACCCACCATCACCCATTCCCTCCCCACGCCAACAAAAACATCAAAGCCGGTAATGTGATTATTCTAATGACAGGAGGGTATGCATGTCTTCATCAATGGCTCGTTTTAAAAGTATGGAATCATTGTTGTGCTTTTTCTCCCTCTCTCTCTCTCTCTCTGAGCCTTAAGGGCTTTTCGAGTAGCGTCTCCTCACCGCCATGTCATCTCCCAAGCCAAAGAAAACATTCTGGAAATGTCTCCCGTTTCCACAAATACCCTGCCTGCACCCCGAAAAACCCTCAAGTGTGTTTGTCTTGGAAGGGGGAATGCCGGGAAGAACATGAGAGGGCAATTCCTCGTTTTCCAAGAGCAACACTCTTGCTGCTTGCTGCTCACGGGCATTCAACCCGCAACGCACAAGATGTCTCTTTAAACTCCCTCTCGTTGTGTTTTGTATGTTCTCGCCCATGTGTGATGCTCTCGTCACTCGTCACACACTGGAAACAAGAGCTGACACACACCGTGTATAATCTCCCCTCCTCAGATCCACGCCAGCATTGTGCTGAGCCTGACATTCAGCAGTGAGCGATGGCTGCGAGGCTACAGGCGGCGGGGTTGAGCCCAGCCGTCTTAAGTTTCACAACAACAAGCAGACCGGGAATCGGCTCTGAATAAACACGGTGCCGGCCCAGCTAGGGTTTAAGACACGTCTGTGCTGTGTGTGTGTGTGTGTGTGTGTGTGTGTGTGTGTGTGTGTGTGTGTGTGTGTGTGTGTGTGTGTGTGTGTGTGTGTGTGTATAGAGGGACATTGGGGATGATGAATAAACAGAGAAAGATGGGGGGGTTAACAGTAATATTATTGTACACTCACAAACACACAGACAGTACCGCTGACATTTAAGCGAGTAGAGACATATGGACATACCACCCTCTTCTCTCTCTCTCTCTCTCTCTCTCTCTCTCTCTCTCTCTCTCTCTCTCTCTCTCTCTCTCTCTCTCTCTCTCTCTCTCTCTCTCTCTCTCTCTCTCTCTCTCTCTCTCTCTCTCTCTCTCTCTCTCTCTCACACACACAGAGAGCAAGAGGAAAATCTTGAAAAACTTGAAAAAACTTGTGAAAGAGATAATATGTGCCCAGCTATGTGCCATATACCATTTGCGTGCAGACACACATTCATTCACACACACAAACACATACAGTCACACACGTGTACCTCCACACACACACACACACACACACACACACACACACACACACACACACACACACACACACACACACACACACACACACACACACACACACACACACACACTGGCATTAAAGCAAATAAAAACACTTTCACATGGCAACAAGCATTGCAGACACACCGGAGCCCAGCTGCTCCTCCTATCACCTCCACTGGCACCTTCCCCGAGACTGACTCACAAACCTTTGTGTGGCATTTACCAGGGACGAGAGGGAGGGAGGGAATGTGACAGAGGGAGACAGAGATTGAGAGAGAGCGCGTGAGAGATTGCATCTATAGTAACATGCAAGACATACAAGAGACAACCTGGCTTGCGTCTCCTATGCGGGATCCAAAACAAAAACGTGTTGCATGTAGCATGTGAGACTGATGGCGCCGGAAGCCAACGAGAAAGAGAAAGAAAGGACGATTCACCAGGAGGGCCGCAAAGACGAATGAAAGGAGGAGCCGACTTTAGATGACACAAAGGGAATGAGACGAGGGAGCGTACAGGAGGCGAGGCAATCTTATTAAACGCTGCTGTTAACCGTGTTTGGGTGCACCGCAAAATTGACTTCTTGTACGACCTGCCACTCCCCCTTATCGACCACTAGGAGGGTGACGGTGGAGCTGTCTGGGATCTGGGGGAGGGGGGAGAAGAGAGTCTTCTTGAGGTGGGAGGGGGGGGATCACGCCCTCAGCATCCCCACAGCAATAAAGCACGACCTTCGTTCACCTTGAACTCACCGGAGACGAATTTCAATAAAAGTCAAATTATGGGCCGGGACCCAGGGGAGCGGACGTTGGCGGCTCAGATTCAGAGTTGGCGGTGCGTGCGAGGCGCTCCGGCAGCCACGCAGGGTGTGAGTGATTCAATCAGACGCCGCACGTGTTTTTTTATCATCGTTCTAATTTATTTTTTATGTTTTACAGAAATCGCAAACGGCTTCCAAACTCTATCTAAGGGAAAAGCACAGCGACTTAATAACAAATGACTCCTGGGCCTTAGCTGTATGTGTCGTGTGTGTGTGTGTGTGTGTGTGTGTGTGTGTGTGTGTGTGTGTGTGTGTGTGTGTGTGTGTGTGTGTGTGTGTGTGTGTGTGTGTGTGTGTGTGTGTGTGTGTGTGTGTGTGTACGCGTGTGTGTGTGTATGTATAGTGTTCGTGTGCGTGTGTGTATATATTTGCAACAAACGACGCCTGGGCCTAAACTGTGTTTGGGTGTGTGTGCGTGTATATGGATGCATGTGTGCGTGCGAGTATGTGCGTGCGTGTCCTTTGCATGCACATCCATCACTGCAGGTGTGCTTGCGTGTGCGTTGTTGTGTGTTGCCTGACGGTGCACGCGTCCGGCGTGTGAAACGGCGACGCATTATTCAATTTAGCCGTTCCGAATCTCCCTTGGCTGATGCAGCGAGATCCAGGTAATTGCTAGCTCGCCTCCGCGTGCCTCCCGGGTACAGCCTCCCCCTCAGGCCCTCAGGGACCCGCGCTGGGTACCACAGTGTGAAGAGCAGATGAGCGCCGGAACCCGTCGGGCTCCCGTGGCTAGCATGCTGGCGGGTGCTTCTGGGAGCTCGTTAGTGCAGATCTACCAGGGGCGCACGGGCACAAGCTCGCGCACATACGTACGTGCGAGCGCGTGTGCGAGAGAAAAAAACCTCTGAGCACGCGCACCCCAACGCACACGCTAATAACACAACAACACCACCCAAGCCATTTGGAAGGTGCAGACACAGCCTCTGTCCGATCGAGGGAAGAGGGGTGTCTCAGGAGAGAGCAAGCCCACTCTTCCAACACCACCATCACCCCCCCCCCGTCTCCTACAAACCTCTCCCCCGTGATTCCCTTCACCGCTATCTGGTCCGCAATTGAAAAAAATAAATGCCAATAGCTTATTTCAGGCTTCCAAGCAAAGCCAGCGCTTCCTATTAAGAGACCCCAGCAAATCCGCCCTAACACCGCCCTAACAAACACGCCTGATGGACGGGGGCACTAGCTGCTCTCGGTAGGCTCCACTCTGCTCCACACACCGCTTGGGCAGGGGAGGAGGAGACGGATGTCCTTAAGCCCGAAGCGTTTCGTTCAGGATACTTATTTTCGGGGTTTATTCCATATACTGTAAATACATTCACATATATGAAAACAGCGTGCACGCGACTAAGGTCTTAAGCCGTCTTTGGCATGACCTCCACGTTCCCCGTCCACTATCGTCATCCGCTTAGCAAGAAGAAAGCCTGGATTCCATTGAAGAAATGGAAGTCTCTAGTGTCCTAGCGGTGAGAGAACAAATGTCATCTATAACACATTACATGGAGTGGCGGGGGAGGGAGGGGGAGGGTGCCTGTGGGGAGGGCCGGTGAAATATATCAGGGCTAAAGCAATAGTAATATCCCCCACATCCACACACATGTTCCCCGGCCAGATTGGCTCCGTAGACACAGAGTCATGCAGCTGCACACATCTGATTTAACCAGAGGTTGCCTGTATCCAGGGACAGAGAGAGAGAGGGGCTTGGATGGAGTTGAGGTGTGGGTGGATGTGTGTGGGTGTGGGGCTGTGGGGGGGGAGGGGGGCTTTGGCCTCCAACACAGTCCAAATGTCACAGCTGTCCAGTCACACCAGCGACGGGACCCAAAGTGCCTTCTCCTCCAGGTCCCCATCGCTCGTCCAAATGTATTCGTGCCAGGACGGGCGGCGTCTACTTCCCAGCATTATGCAGACACACGGAGGCAGGGAATAGAGGGGCCCGGGGCCAAATTCATATCTACAATTGATGAGCTGAAGGAAAAAAAAAAATAAGAGAGAAAGATATCCTCCCGTCAAAAGGAAACACGCAATTTTGAATCTCTGCAAATCCTCGTGTTGGGTTTTTGATAGGGCCGGGGGAGGGGAACTCTGACAGGGCGGGATCAGACGCGGGTTAGGCAGCTCGTGCCTCGCCTCTCGTTCAAAGTCCTGGCTGCCAGGACGAATCCACACAGCTTCCAGGCACCACTCTGACTGTGCACCGCAAAACCAACCAGAAGCAACCTGCTCGCCAGGCGCCCGTGCTGCTGGTGTTCAGCCCGAGCTCGGTGTGTCAGAGAGGGGCGCTTGGCAGCAGCACAGATAAAGAGCCCGACGACGCATAGTTAAATATGAAATGTTTCCAACAGCAAAGCCCTCTCCCCCCCCCCCGCCTCATCCACTTCTCACATGCGGGAAGCACTCACTGCTAACATAAACTTGCTACTCGCCGCAACAGACACACAAACACACACACAAACACACATTTTCTCTCTCTCTCACCCAAAGACAGCATTTTCACACATGCATACACACATTTGACGGGAAAACAGCAACACGAAAAGTGTTAAATAATTCCTCCAGTTGTATATTACCGGGCCAGGATTGCTGCAGGTGTCTGTTCTAGCGCAGTTGTGTGGGTGTAAGTGTTCACAAGTGGTGCTAATGGCACTTATAGACGAGACAAGCGTTATGCAGGTGTAGCCGGAGAATTGCACCAATGAATGACCTTTTGTAGATGTGGTAGCAACACTTTTCATATTTGTGTGTGTGTGTGTGTGTGTGTGTGTGTGTGTGTGTGTGTGTGTGTGTGTGTGTGTGTGTGTGTGTGTGTGTGTGTGTGTGTGTGCTTGTGTGTATGTGTGAATGTGTATGTGTGTGTCCTTGCGAACTGGGAACCTCTAGAAAATGGTTGTTGGTACATAAGTGTTTAAAGTGCTAGCCACCTAAAGCTACCCCGACATGAAAGGATATAGCGTTAGCTGGCATGGAAGTGGAGACAAACACATCAACATACTACGGATAGACTTGTTCTTTTCCTTTGTGAAACCATGAATGAATGACTGCACTGCATGGCATCCTTTTCCGAACGATTTTGAAAACATGCAGTATAAATTACATTGATCACTGTGTGTGTGTGTGTGTGTGTGTGCGTGTGTGTGTGTGTGCGTGTGTGTGCGCGCAGGTGTGTGTGTGTACGCACGTTTGTGTTAAGAGCCATGTGTGTATGGATGTGTGCATGTGCGTGTTCAACTAAGAACGTTGTGTGTGGCTACTACACAACCCCCCCAAAGTATCGATCCAGAAAAAGCCGGAGATAACGGCAGGTGCCGGAGTCATTGCAGCCATCGACGGCACCGTCACAGCTCGACAGAGAGCCGAAAGGAAGGAGCCAGAGAAGACGAAAGGCAGGACTGTGTGTGTGTGTGTGTGTGTGTGTGTGTGTATGTGTACAGACACACACGCACAGCCCCGCAGTGCCTCCATGTCTTTAACGCTAACTAGAGGCGAAAAGGAGCCGGACACGGCAGAGAAACAGTGTGCAGCCGCCCACCCCCGTAGAGGTCAACCGCTTCAACACTCAGGCCACAACACTGCTGAGGGGATTCAAACTGGAAGGGAAGGAGATACAGAGAGGGCCGTCTGGATATAGCCCTGCGCTGTCAAGATCATATGACGGTGGGGAAGAGTCTCACTCTCTCGCACACACACACACACACACACACACACACACAAAAGAAGTTTTGAGTCATAAAAAAAAACGAACACAATCAAAGTCAGTCAGTCTGTGTCCGCAACCAAAACAAACTCATATGAACCCGTTCCCTACTAAACGGTGAGCCACTTTGCAGAGCAAATGTGCCTTCTAGAATCATAAAAGTGTGTATGTTTGTGCATGTATGTGTGTGTTTGTGTGTGTATGTGATGCGTATGTAGACTTATAATTGTGAACGAGCGCATGAGCGGCTGAGTTTTCTGCTGAGGCTCCGGTCCCCAGTGGCGTTCCCCCTCCCCTCAGCCAGCTCTCTCCCCCTTCCTCCCTCACACTCCCCCCGGGGGAGACGTTGGACCGTATGTCCCCTGACAGCCTGCAACACGTAATGAGCCTGACAGAGCAAAACAAACACAGGTACAGCGCAGCGGAACACGGTCACATGGCAGCATTTTGGCGGGAAGACAGGAGAAGATACAAATTAAAATGGGAGGCATGCAGGTCTCTCCCTCTCCCTCTCTCCCAATCTCTCTCTCTCTCTTCCATTGTTAGCTATGGTGAAGAATCCCCTGCCCACCCTTTCTATCCCCAAGCATACACACACACACAAACCTACTGCTAACCCCTTGTGATTCCTCCTTTGTTATACACTCAGTCAACGGAGGCCCCTATAAGGACCGAAGGGCCCGTAATTGATCATGGTAAAATGTATTGCAGTGGTTCCTTATGGCCGCTCGTCCTCCCCTTACGCACACATCTCTCCCTCTCTCTTTCTCGCTCCCTCGCTCCCTCCTTCCCTCTCTCCCCCCATCTCTCCCCCTCTCACCCCCCATCTCTCCCCCTCTCACCCCCCCCCCCCCCCCTCTCTCTCTCTCTCTCTCTCTCTCTCTCTCTCTCTCTCTCTCTCTCTCTCTCTCTCTCTCTCTCTCTCTCTCTCTCTCTCTCTCTCTCTCTCTCTCTCTCTCTCTCCCCTTCTATGTGTGTGTCTCTCTCCCCCCTCTCTCCAGGTGTGCCGGTGGCTGGGGCCAAGTAATGAACAGAGCCACAGAGTCTGCTGTCTCTAATGGGGACATTATGCAGCAGGAGAGGAGGAGCTCTGTCGCCAGGCTCGTAAATCACACACACTCTCAGCGGGAATAGACACACACACTCACGCACACACACACACACACAAGTGTGCAGCTACGCACACACACACGGTAAGGCAAGGCCTCGCTGCTCCACTAACCCTGGGAGAGATAGATATACTCACACACTGGCACACTTGTGAAGGCACTTTAGGCACGGAGGCGGAGCTACTGCCCCGGTACGTCCGGCGTCTGATAAAGCAGCAGTTTGAGCGGTGTTTGCTAAACACACACACACACACACACACAAACACACACCTGCAGTTTCCTCGATGGCGTTTGTACTGGATATATGTAAACGTACACAGCTACACTTCAACACGTGCGCAGCGTTTAGCTATTTGCGTTATAAGGACTGCTCTTGTTTGCTTTTGAGTTTTGTTGGCTCGTATCTTTCAAAGCCCAACTATTCTCACAGAGCTGAGGAGACGCGTTTGTTGTCTGTTACTGAGGAGACTGAGGAGCTGGGAGCGGGTGTCAGAGTGAGTGAAGTTTGACAGAGCAACTAAAGCGCTATTAGTGCTTCCTGTCACGGCCCAGCTCCCACAGAGGGCCTGTCGGTGGCACAGGTGAGCTAAACACAGGTTCCCATTTAGCATATTATCCATCAGTCAGCACGACAGGAAACGCGGATAAAGAAACACACACCCACTGTGAGTGGGAAAACAAGATCCCGCGGTATAACCCCGGCTTGATGGGAGGGCTATGGAGAGGTGTTTTGTCAGGTGTAAAGCGTGGGTACAGCCCACATACTAAGACCTCCAGATAGTCGCGCAGGAGATGGCTTTGTGGCTTACACGCACACACACAGCCAGAGGTTGGTGATGGAGAAAATGCAACCCCACACATAGCTCATTGAGTGGGATGAGCGAGGCCCAGCCAGGCACGGCTACCTTTATTTTTATTTTTCTCTTATTTATCCTCCAAAAATAATTCAGCTGAAGTTGTACAAAAGTAATCTGGCGAGAAACACAAATGGCTTATTTTTTTCATAAGTCACCTCAAATTCAAGTTGTGAATAAATCTGCAACTACCGTGCAAAGCTTATTGCCACAACAAATATGCTAATCTAGAGAATCCCACATTGAGGCGGAGTTGGACTTAAAATGTGCTATATTGCTAATACCTAAGCACCGCTTTCGCTGTGAAATAAATTGGAATAAAATAGAATTGCATCTTTTTTTTGGGTTGTCTCTACGGACCGTTTAGGTGAATAAAAACATTCGGAAATAAATAAAACTGCCAGTAAGGATCATAAACAGGATAGAAAACACTTAGCAGAGCAGTTAGCTTGTAGCACTCCGTGTGTAGCCGTGCAACAGCAGGAGTCTGCTGTGGCAACAGGACTGCGGCCCTGACAAGCTGTTAGCACTGGAAACACACTGCGGCCTGACCAGTGGGGATCCCTGCTTAAATACCTCATCCTAAAGGACGCCTCGACACGTTGATGACCTTCACCGATCTGCCCAGGCACACACACACATACACAGACACACACACACACACACACACACACACACACACACACACACACACAGACAGACACACACATTCGGACAGAGACACACACACACACACACACACACACACACACACACACACACACACACACACACACACACACACACACACACACGCCAAGTAACCACAAGAGCGGGGTTATTCCATTCAATTATGAGACTGTCAGAACGGCGCTGTCTCGTTGGTTTTACTTCTCGTGTTTTTCCCCGCCGTTGTTTGTTTTGTAATTATCCAAGACAGCGAGGCAAAGGAAAAATAATGACACGGTGACAGAGATTGATACTGGGAAAAGGACACACACACACACACACTCACTCACTCTAAGGCGCACACACACACGCTGACAGCCAGGTCTACGGATGGCTGGTATTTGTCGTGCATACCTCTCAAATGGCAGGGAGGAACCTTTTGTTCAGCGCGCCTCCTTCCTGCGGATAATGGATCGTGAACGCAAACCCCCTTCCACGAGAGCCCTCACCTGTCTCTCTGTCCTCACCTTCACCCCTCCCTCCCTCAGTCTATGTGCACTAAACCCTGCAAGCCAGACACCGCGGATGCAGACACGGAGACACACACACACACACACACACACACCACACGTCAGTCAACACACCCCAGGGCAGTGGTGCTAATTCTTCCAGGCCTATTGGCGGTCACACACACACATGCCCGTGGAGGCTGGTCGCCGGTGGAGCCCGGCTGCTAGATTAACCTTTGCAACCCCCCCTTCCCCCATAACATTCACCCACCCACTCTCCCACACACACACACACACCAACACACCCACACACACACACAAACGCACAGATCTGTTTCTCAGTGGGACAGACAGAGTTAGGAGAGGTCGGGGGGCGGGGGTGACCATGACAGTAAGTTATTGTCAGAGTGTTGTCAACACCGGGCCCCTGAGTTAAGGATTTTTTTATTTTTTTAAAGGAAGGCACTGTTTACATAGGCAGGCCGCCAGACCACAGGAAGAACAGCACCATTACCCCTGGACACACTTAGCCTGACCTCTCCCCTCAGGATGCTGGGGAGGTGTGTGTGCGTGCGTCCCTGTGTTTATGTTTGTCTATATGACTGTATGAGTGTGTGTGTGTGAGTGTGTGTGCGTGTATGTGTGTGTGCGTGCGCCCCTGTGTTTATGTTTGTCTATTTGACTGTGTGAGTGTGTGTGTGTGTGAGTGTGTGTGCGTGTATTTGTGTGTGTGTGTGTGTGTGTGTGTGTCCCTGTGTTTATGTTTGTCTGTGTGAGCGTGAGAGTGAGTGCGTGTGTATGTGTTTGTGTGTTATTATACGTGTTCTTTGGGTAATTATACATACATGCTTTAAGTCTATGAAGGCATATACTATGTGTGCATGAAGCATATTAATTGCTTTCTCTATTTCCTTTTTGCGCTAGTGATACATTTCAGCTCATGGAAAGAAACACAATGTGGTCACTTCATTCCCTCTGTTCTCTCACTTTGCTTTTTTTGCTTTTTCTTTTCACTGAGTTTGTTATGCCCCTGGACCCCCTGCGGTTTGGTGTAACGTTAGCAGAGGAAAAAGGTCACACATCATACTAAATGTAATGAGCATGCTCTGGAGCAATAAAGGCAATGGCACTGGAACGACTAGAGTTAAGACAGGGACATAACCTCCTTGGTAGAAAACATGGAGCTTCTACACAACCTTACATGGGGTATATATATATATATATATATATATATATATATATATATATATATATATATATATATATAATGTATATACACAACCTCTATATGCTGTATCTGCAATATTACAAAGGTTGTTTTCCCATTTGACCGAGAGAGAAATGTTGTTCTTCAATTTATAATAAACTTTAAGTTGTATTTCGCTGGCTAGGGAATATATATATATATATATATATATATATATATATATATATATATATATATATATATACAGTCCCTAGCCAGTGAAAATACAATGAAAAATGTGTGTCTGTGTTTTTTTTGCAGTAGTAGAACAATAGTACAACTATATTTTCTCTTGTTTGTTTTTCGCTGGCTAAGAAATGTATATATACATGGATGGATGTTTGTTGCAGTTTAGGAATGGAAGCAAAACTGGTTATTTTATCTCATATTTTTCATCCACTTGTTCACCTTAGTTCATGTCATTTTGTGGAAGCACTTAACTTGATTTCACTTATTGCCTTGGCCTATTCAAGAGTAACCAATGACTTGGTATTCTATGCAAACCATGTCCCATAAGCCCATAGAGGATTTATAATGCAGAGGAAACAAGAGATCAACAGGGAGGAAGAGAGATACTAAGCATGACTAAGAACATGAAACATCCTGAGCTTGAGCTGCTGTTCTACTTTGGCAATTGTGTTCCAACGCCGGCCTTTTTGCGCTTTTGCCGTGTTCAATTAAGCGGCCGGCTCAGAGGCACAATAGAGATAATTTCCGGCGAGCAGAGAATCTGTGGGCTGGTGGGTGGTGGGTGGTGGTGGGGTCTATGAACATCCCAGTTCCACCTGCCTCTGCTTCACTGTTCCGACACTGGTTTAAGCAACTCACAATGGACGGGTTGCGGGTGGACTGAGGGAGGGGGTCATTGGAGGGGAAGTGGCGGGCAGCAGCAGCTTTGTACCCCATTGTGGTCTTTGAATGCCACTAGAGAGACCAAAGAAGGGAGAGCGGATGCGGCAAAAAAAAAGTAAAGCAGGAAAAGGGCCATTGGGGAGTTCCTTTCAGCTCGGCCCGCTACGCACATCTCAATCTCTAGCCCGCCGCCGACTAGCTCAAAGAGGCTAACCGCTGTCGCCAACCGATGTTGAGTTAACCTCCACCGCCAACTGCTCTCTAACCAACTGCTCTCTAGCTAATCCCCCTCTAGCTAACTGCTATCTTGCTAACCACTCCCCAGCCAACAGCTCTCAAGCTAACCGCTTTCATATGCAGGAGAGTCTTCACCAAACATAAACACACACAGGCACACTTCAAATTACATCCCAGGGGAGTGATGCACTCCTTAAACCAGTTCATCCTATTATTCCAATCTGAGAGGAAGTAAGTGCGGCTAAGCGGTAAACCAGGTGGATTGTCTGCAACCCTTCAGGCCAAGCGGCAAACAAACTCATGAACAACAACCACAGGCCCCGCCCCTCTTCCCTCCCGGCCATAAATGGAGAGGGCAGGATGAGGGACTGCTAGTCGCGGGCGAGTGGAGGGAGAGAGACGCAGTGATTTGGGTTTTAATGAAGTGCTGATGAATGGACCAGAGGCCCCGGCGGCAATAACTCAAGTGTGCGGGCGGAGACACGCGCCTGGCAGGACTACGAGCGGCACGCCACTGCTTCACGACGGGACCTCCGCTCCGCTCACACTCCCCTCCTCTCCCCCGCTAAACAGACTGAGGAGAGGAAGAAACACTGGATAAAATAGAGTCATGGCCCTTGTCTGATCTCAGCTCAAATGTGTGGACCAGAGAGGGACTTTTTTGTTGTTTACCTTCCCCGCTGAGAGGGGGTCCGTGTTTAGAGGCTGGCCCCCGCTGAGAGGGGGGGTCTGTGTTTAGAGGCTGGCCCCCCGCTGAGAGGGGGGGGTCTGCGTTTAGAGGCTGGCCCCCTCTGAGAGGGGGTCTGTGTTTAGAGGCTGTTTTTTTGTTAGGGTTCTTTTGAGTAGCTTTGGAATAGGAATAAAAAAAAAAAAAAGCAAAAAAGTGTGAGGGAGTGTAGGGGATTGTGTGTGTGTGTGTGTGTGTGTGTGTGTGTGTGTGTGTGTGTGTGTGTGTGTGTGTGTGTGTGTGTGTCTGTGTGTGTGTGTGTGTGTGTGTGTGTGTGTGTGTTTGAGAAGTGTATGTGTGTGTGTAAAAAGCACCCATGCGGGTAAGAGACTCATTAACTGTTCAGAGGGATGTCTTTGCCAGCACACGGCGTCGTATAAAACTGCAGCCCTAAATGTCGGATTGTGGACCCCAGGCTTGTTCTGCAGTATGGAGAATATAGAAAAATCAAAAGCACATTACAGTTTATTGTGCCCCTTGAGTTATGGCATCTTTCATGCTCCTTCCAGTAAAAATGTCACAATATTGCCCTGTGCTGTGGACGTCAGCATTCAATACCTTTTATGTGCCTGGCCCCTGAGCGTCCATGACTCACTTGTTAACTGTGTCCAGGGTTAACATTTACATAGAGATACATGTGCTTGAAATACTGTTAAGATGATTAATAGTATCATTATGAAGATATAATTATGAAAATGATGGAAGTTCAATATAGCGGCATGTACATAAAAAAAGTGGAAAAAGTGCAAACTCTCTGTGCAAGAATTAAATGAGATGCAAATGTATTAATGAAACTATACAATTATGTCATCTATAAAGTTGCTTAAAGAATCATTAAGTTAATGGTATAATTAAAATGTCGAACCAAGTGTTTAGTTTTGGTCTTTCTGGGAGATAGCTCACACATGTGCACACACACACACACACACACACAGACACAGACACAGACACACACACACACACACACACACACACACACACACACACACACACACACACCATCACACACACTGCACACATGTGCAAGCGCTCACAACACACGCACACCCACACACACACGCACACACACAGCTATTATCCCATTTGCAGATAACCTTCTACGTTTGAGTAATAAGGGACCATATGTCTTTTTCCTATAGATCCCCCTGCGGCCTTCCCCCCAGCCAGCCAGCCGGCATTAGGCAGGGTTCACCTGTAATGGTTCCAGCTAACAAAGCTCTGCTGGAGCTGTGCTGTGCTGCAAAAACCTCTTTCCCAACCAACGGCTTCCCTCGCGTTGGACTGAAACCAGAACACTGCGGTCCACGTCTGGTGTGGAGGAGAGACACCGGAGGGCTATGAATACCGATGATGGGGTAATTAAGAATGTTGGGAGAGGCACGGAAACCCTCCTTTTTCTCTGTGTACAACACACAAGGCATCACACTTATATTGTCGTAACAGTAATACACACTTGGTTTCATCCACAACACACTGCTATATACACAAACGTGCTCAAGGACAAATTAATGCACGTACACACACACACATACATACACGCTCAATACTTTGTCTAAAGGACAGATTGTTGGGCAGCAGGAGAGACAAGCTTCCTCCAAAAACTTTGGCGGCCATTACGATGCAACACCTGTGCAGTAATCCACATCTGTCCTGCATCTGCTTGCATCCGGTAATTAGTGAGGAGCTGTGTAGCTGTTTTAAGAAGGATAAATGCTACTTATCTGTTAAACGCTGTAGTGTCCCCCTTAATTCAAAGAAAGCGATCATCAAGTAATCAATTATTCTAATAATTGTCTCTATTAATATCCAAGTAATAGATGTGCAGAAAACGGTGCATGTTACATAATGGACAATAGCGGGTTGGTAGAAGCCTGTTGTTGGTGATGTTGGTGATAGTTTCTGAATGTCCGGCCATCGGCCAGATGGGCTTCAGAAACGGCGTGTCAGACACAGCAGTTATGTCACAGCAAAGATGAGCAAAAGGTGAAGACAAGCAAGACTGACTCACTCAACAACCAACCCACACACACAGACACAGACACACACACAGCTTGCTCCCTCCCTCACACAAACATAAAACTGGCAGTGCGTGGCTTTAGACACAATGTAATAATAAATGTGCACAGATTCCGCTCATTTCATTTTACGCATTATGCTGCTCGTCTCTCGGTTCCAGACGGTGACATTCGGACTCCCTGAAATGTAAACTGCCTGAACCACTGTGTCTTATCTCTCGATATTCAGTGGAGATTATTGATGCGTCCATCGAGAGCCATCTGCAGAAGAACCCGGAGCTTCAGCGTTCTGAAGAGAAAAGGAATCAGAAGGCTGAAATGTTTGAAGCACAAACACAAAAATGTCAAAGAATAATATATTTGTTTGGTTGACGAGAGGAGGAAGGTCAAAATACAAAGACACTGCTTTCTCTCTCTCTCAACTGACTCAAGGTGACATTTTTAGGATATTTTATGTATGACTGGGTCCATCTCGCAGGTGGGGAGAGAGACAGAGAGACAAACACACAGATAACGTGTTAAAGGACAGATAAATAGATAAAGACAAAGAACGAAGCGTAGTGAAAACAAACATAGGGCCCTCCATTAACAGCAACAATGCGTGGCGTGGAGATATATAATCCTGCTACTCGAATTGGGAGTCACCAGACAGCCAATGGTGGATAATGTGCAATTAATATCAGTAAATGAAGCAATTAACTTTGTTTTGTTGTGGAAGCGAAACCATTTAGCCATGCATGCACGCACATACAACAACAAATGTGCACTCACATCGCACATAAAACAACTCACAAACACACACACACAGTAAGAAAATGGAACACACACTCACACAGATAAATACAAACACTAATTCAGGGACAGAAAGGCTGGGGTGTGAATATAGCCCACAGCAGGTCTGTAATCAATGCTGACAATACACTGCTATCACAGAGAATGACTGCATAATACCAACACACACAGACACGCACAGACATAGATAATAACAATGGGAAATGTCTGAGTGCTTTTCAAGATCCATCTCTTACTCTCTCTCACTTCCTTCCATCAATCCAAATATATATATCTACGTCACACACAAACACACACACACGCACACACACAAACACACACGCACACATTATGGGACATTGTATGGCTGTGTCCACTAAACAACCTTATCTCTGCGGAGAGACAAACAGACGGCGAGAAAGGCCAGACCTTGAACACAAAGTAGGATGAAAGCCATTGGCCCCCCCAATTAGCCATGGTGGCTGGCTGCTCAGACTCCTGGCTTCCCCAAGCCGTCCATCAACCCACTGGGGGAACATCCTGGGCTCATGGGGGCGGGAGACATCCTTCAGTACGGGGGAGATGGCAAGACGTTCTATCGGAACGCCGCACACGTGGAGGAGGATGGATGTACACGGAGAGACACACTGCCCCATGTTATTCCTCCGTTTCTCAAAGTCGGCTTTCCAAAAATAGCCGACCCCTCGACTGTCAGCGACAGCGGCAGACATTTTCCTGTATAGTTTGATTGCTCCTTTGTGGAGGCGACGAAGGAGAGAGAGACGGGCAGAGGAGACGTAAAGAAAAAAGAATAGATCTTGATAAAAAGACAACGCCGTGTGTGTCATTTGCTGCTTCAAATGCTAATACGGCAGTGATCTCACCTGTCTGACACTGAAAAGTAATCCATAAGTTTGGCTTCAAAATACACAAAGGACTAATTGTGCGTTGTATTTTCGTCTGCCATTCACTGGCTAAGAGCTTAGAGCGCAATTACCATTCAGGGAGGTTATCGGCTCCTCTCTGCCGTGGTGTACGTGGGGGCGCCTGCTAAGCTATTCTGCTGCTGAACAGATCGCACAGAGACTCCTATTCCCATCAAAAACTTTGGGAAGTTCAAGTGAGCATACGGATCGCGGCTAATCTCCCAATCAATAAAAGGGGATTTAACTTCATACAAAAGAGACAAGGGCTCATCTGCATTCCACCAACACACCAACACCTCCACCAGCACCACCGGCACCTCCGCCCACGGAGGAAGAGTTCTTGAAGGGGGTTTCCGAAAGCGCTATCGCTGCGTTCGTTACCGGCCGTGCTTTACTCCTTGTTCACCTTTCGTCTGTTAATCCACGCCTTTCATGCCAACAGGAATGGAAGGATTAGAGCTGGGGAAGGCAATCGCACGCTACACACAAACCGTCAGGTGTTGCACATACGCACACTCACCCAACATGGAAAGTGTGTGGTGGTGTGTTGGTGCCTTTGAGTGTGTTGTACTCACTCAAAGTGTGTGTGTGTTGGTTTTTGTGAGTTTGAGTGTGTGTGTGTGTGTGTGTGTGTGTGTGTGTGTGTGTGTGTGTGTGTGTGTGTGTGTGTGTGTGTGTGTGTGTGTGTGTTTCTGTTGGTGCGTGAGTGTGTTGGTTGGTGTGTGCAAGTGTGATTATGTGTGAGTGTGAGTCAGTGTAAATCAGTGTGTGTGTTGGTGTGTGTGTCCGTGTGTGTGTGTTGGCACACTCACTCTCAGGGACTTCCATGTAGGTGTAGAGCGTGTGTGACGGCGTGGGTGGTGCAGTGCAGTGTGTTCACCATGATGTACAGTGAGCAGTCCACCATCGCTTCCTCTAATCCCTTTTAAATGATCTGGTGCTCTGCGGAGCACAGATCCACTAGGCTGACATGCGTACATGCATGCTACTACACACACACACACACACACACACACACACACACACACACACACGCACACACACACACGCACACGGGCACACACAGACACACACTCACACAAACACACCTACTACTGTATATACAACAACATACCCTCTATCTCTGCCTTCCGGTCCATCTCTTTTATGCACACACACACACACACACACACACACACACACCCACACACACACACACAAACTCTGGTACACTAATTACTTTATTAAATTTTTGGCGGATGTAAAACTGTCCCGGGGGAGTCATCATAGCAATGGAGTCCATTTCCATTTTTTTTTCTTTTTTTTTTAATGGACACAGCTTAACGAGCCGCATACACACACTTTAATTCTTACTGAACCCCTGCTAAAGGTGTCATTTCCATGAGTGCGCTCTTTAGCAGATGATAGCCGATTAGATGGTCCACCGTGCTGAGTTCATTAAGGGTTGGGGATGCTAAAGATAATTTCTTTATTGAAGCAGTAGTTTGAGTTTGAAAGGCTGTTACTATCGTCCAAACACTACGGTAATGAAAACAAGCATGACAGCAGAGCTTAAGTGTGCGACAAAAGGCAACGTAAGACTGAAAATTAAAAGTTGTAGATGTGATTATATCATTGGCATATGGTGGCCAATCCCTGGTGTTTGGGACTGTTGTGAGCATGTTTATTAATGTCCGTGTGAAGCCTGGCGATCTGCTAAGTGTGATAAAGTGCTTATTTTGAAATCCTCATTTTAAAACCAATCGTTCTGCTGAACAGTGCAGGGCTCTAACTTTAGATATTGTCAAGAATAGCACCTGTACACACACACACACACACACACACACACACACACACACACACACACCAATATCGATGTCAACATACCCAGAACCTGCATTTTGATGGGTAGTTATATAAGGGTTGCTGTGTAGGCCGGGAGTTCAGTGCTTCCAGTATTATCTAACTCACCAACAGAGAATCATGCCAAAGAGTTCTGCAGCGTTCAGAGTGCCGGCTTCCCACCCTAGTCATCATTGTTGTGACATGTATAAGCCTGTTTCAGGCACAGGAGCATCCAAGGCCATGCCGACCAAATACACCCCTAATGGACTCCTCTCGACTCTCCCTAAAATCTCACAAAGAAGGACGAATGAATGAATGAAAAACTGACACAACTCAAAGCCCTGAACTTTCTCCAAATGAGCATTGCGAATGCGTGCCTAGTGAGTCGTGCCCTCGGTGGGAACAGAAGCAAGGATTCATTAACATTCCCAATCGCATCTGGAAGGGTGCCTGGATATGGATTCAGCTGCCGTTGATTGTGTTCCGCTGATTAAAGGTAATGGCGCTGGAATAGTCCTCCTCTTGAGAAATAGGTCGGGGGGATGGGGAAGGTATGGATGTTGTAGGGATGGCGTTGCCCCTAGCAACTCCATATCTTAAATTGGTTGGAAAGGGCATGCGGTTGTTATGCATAATGTGATGAAAAGCTGTATTAATGGGATGACACTGCACTACAACGTGGAACCGGATTCCAAAGGCAAACCTTGACCTTATGGATTTTGTCCAACGTTGGCAAACTCTTCGTGAATTGCAAGAACAAGTATGATAAATGTAAAGCAACGTGTGTAAGAAATATCTTTTACAATTACCGTTAATTTAAACAGGCAAAGAACATCGGAACGCCATCGTCTTTGCCAAAATAGGTTTTCCTGTTTATTTAAAAAGGCCTCATTGTGAGATTCATTGCATTTTTCCCCTCAATGATCTCATCGGCACCATTGGATGGATACACCTTTGTGCGTGTGTGTCTTTGTGTGTGTGTGCACAGATGCAGACACACGCGCACACACACACACACACACACACACACACACACACACACACACACACACACACACACACACACACACACACACACACACACACACACACACACACACACTAGAATGCAACCCTGTTGCTGGCCAGGTCGACTAGGAGGCCGCTGCCTCAGCCCGCCGACAGCACTCTGAGAAGGGACTCTATGTGTGTCAGCCACGACACGCTGATGAATGTGATGTGAAAGGTGTGGATAGAAGCCACTTGGCGGAGGCTGATGCCGGGGAGGTCCGTGACATCCACCCAGTCACAGGATGCTCGAGTGCTGGCCGCAAAACACTGCGAGACCCTCTCCCTAAGATGAAAACGTAATTTCCTTTCTGTTGTGTTTGACCTCTTCTCTCCCTACATCTTGTTATATGTCTGCGGTAAAGTCCTTGAAACAGCGACACAAAAAAAGAACTGAGGCGCGCCTATCTGATGGTTGTTAAATAGTTTAACACACTCCAACAAATTTATTAACACATTGTCTCGGAGCGCACCCTGGCAGCGGTTGAGGGGGGTTTTAAGGTGTGCAGTCCGACACTTTGAGTCGGAATTGGTTTGAGTAGAGATAACAGTTGTTAGCGATAGCGAAGCCGAACCTGCTAACACCGAAAGAGTCAGAGTGGCTGCGAGTGATCTAAAAGCCATTAACTCCTGTTGGGGCCAGGGGGAATGGACTCTGTGATGGCCTATTTCTGTAGGCTCCATATCTCATCAGCAGCTCTCACCCTAGACTCCGTGATGTGTGATTTATTTGGCCTCTAAAAGGAATGTGTGCGGGAGTTTGCGCGGTCGCATGTGTGTGCGTGTGAATGTGTAGGTGTGTTCTCATATGTATGGATGAAAATGTCCGCGTCTGCTAAGGCTGTCAAGTTCTTGCCGGTTGTTGGATTGGTTGATCGATTTGCACTTGTTCGACCGTCGGAAAATTCCTGGTGTTACTTTTATGAGGAAAAAAATCACTTCTGAATACATAATTTTTTGGGGGCGAGGAGACATGCAGACCGACGTGTCTTATATTTCAGTAGTAGTAGGGTATAATGTGTTAGAAATAGCATTAATTATGGATGAAAAATAATATTGAATGCTTCATAGATTCTGTTCTGGTAAATCATCACATGGTTTGATAGACTGATTGATAAGACTCATAAATCAGGTGGTCAAAACACCCTGGTTTTCACAGCTTTGAACACGCCCAATTTACGGAAGACTGCCAGTCATAACTTACTCAGCTCCAAACTAATTAAAGCCAAAGCGTAGATTAAAGATACTAAAAACGTACGGCATAAGCCATTTTATGTTTCATTTTATGTTTTCACGATTCTCCGTCAACTTTTGTGTTTAATTCTTGACAGGCTTTGAGTGTGAACATACCAAAATTGGCACTTTAGCACAAATCACAGTGCCATCCATTGGGACCAATTTAAGCAAACACAGAACAAAACCTAAAATCAAACCTCCCGTCGTGTGTTGTCTATATACTGCGGGACAACGCTGCCCGACACAGCACTCCTTGGCTCACCGGTGTGTGACGCGCTGTTTATTAAGACTCTGCCGTAACCGATTCGGAATCGGCCCAAGAGACCAAAACTTGGTCGCATTTCTGTCGACCAAGACATAATTTGGTTGACTACAGCCCCTAGTGTTCACTAATGCATGCTTTGGCAGGAGCAGATTTGTGTACTCCATCACCCCGAGGCCTAGAGCTCATTGTTCAGGGAAACCGGGACACCGGTACTCCAAGCGGCTCCTGGGGTCCTGGTGATGTCACGGTGAAACAGGAAGAGGAAATAAGATATTCTTCTAATTTGCACGTCTCCTCTTCGCCAGAACATCTTCATGATGGTTGTTTGGGGTTTTGTGGATCATGTCATGCTTCACACTTATCTCCCTGTATAAAATCTATTGATTTAGGAAGTTATTCAAGTCTTACGGCCTCGCTCTTGACAGCAAATGCTCACATAGGTCATAGAGAGGTAACTTTTGCTGGCAGGTGAATACGTAATTCCCACAAGCCTGTCTTATTCATCCCGACTGCTTCTTGGCATAAAGCGGCCACTGCGGACTACTCAAGTTTGTGCTAAACGTCAAAGGAGAAAAAGGCTTGGAAGGCCTGGATCAAGATGGCTGTTAAATGATTCAGTCGCAAAAGAAATGAGGCTCTTCTGCCCGTAGCTCCTTCAACTGAAATGAGTTTTGTGGCGTTTTACATGTGAAATAATGTAGCCGGGACATTATTTATACAGATGAATGGGAAGCGAGGCAGGGATATGTGGGCTAACATGACAAGCTGCTTTAAAATGCTACTTGTGATTCATCTTAAGAAGGTGTAAGAGACTTATATAACTTTACACTCTCTCTCCCCCTTTCCACCTCCCAACACACACACATACACACAATTTGCAGAACAGGATGAGAGGGGTTAATACCCGCCTGTCCTCCGGTCTTGTGTGTCCAGAACAGGAAATGAGCTGCTGTGTCTACCAATCACTTTAGATAATGGCCAGAGTTATGAGAATGAGGCCTCTGCTGCTCTGCCTTCTCCAATTAGTTACACGCTGTCTGTGTGTGAGTGTGTGTTTATGCATGTGTGTGTGCTTGAATGCATGTGTCCGTGTGGGTTCATGCTTGTATGCATTGCACATGTGTGTGCGTCTGTGTGTGTGTGTGTGTGTGTGTGTGTGTGTGTGTGTGTGTGTGTGTGTGTGTGTGTGTGTGTGTGTGTGTGTGTGTGTGTGTGTGTGTGTGTGTGTGTGTGTGTGTGTGTCGTCGTCCCCCCTCTCGTGAATGTGAGCGAAAGGCCCTCACCTAGATCTGGCTGTGAGAGGTGCTGCAGCCAGGCCCGTCCTCCCTCCTGTTACTGTAAAGCGGCGGTGAAACACATGCTAGAGCTAAGGCTTGGCAGAGCCGCGACCTATGGATCAGCCAGCCGGGGCCTCGCCAGATGGCCCCGGCCACGGCAGCCCTCCTCTCTCTCTCTCTGTCAACCCCTGAGCACTAATTAGGGTGTTTACATTGGGGGTTGGGCGGGGGGATGAGCGTGTCTGTGTGGGAGCGTTAGGCCTTCCTAATTGAGGAGAGAGATGGGTGAGGCAATAGTGCAGCGATCGCAGAGCTGCAGAGTATCGGGGAGTTGTTTTCAGGGGTTTCTGTACTGCAGAGCTCCGCTCGATAAAAGTACCAGGTTCAGGCGGTTCAGCGCCAGGGAAATAAACTTAGTTGGAGAGTTCTCCGAGGTGACGCCGATAGATAAGTACCGCATTGGCGATATGATTTGCGATAATTGTGGCAAATAATTAAATGGACTTGGTTTAAGCTCTATACGATTTTGCCGTCTGCAAATCAAGTTGACGGTGTGGTCGTGAGGTAACCCAACTCTGCTGTGTGCGACGCCTGAGCCAAACATAACGCAATATTTTCAAACTTGGCTGAAAGCGTCATATAACGTGTGTGTCAGAAATCTCTTTTTTGACACACTCCAGTCCCGTAACTCCATACGCGCCGTTTGTAATAGCATTTCAAAGGAAATGACATCCCTTCATTTTCCCTTCCTGCTAAGATGCTGCCCTCAATTTCACCACGCTTGACCGTTCCCTTTGTCTCGTCAATTCCCCCTCCTGTCACCGCTGTCTTTTTCACCGCCTTGTATTTCATTTTATCCAGCACCGTTTCTCCTCTTTTCACTTCTCCCTCTCTCTTTTGCCCTCCTCAATCAATCACGCTTCTGTATGCCCTTTTTGGCTCTCCCCCTTTTTGAATCCACCTTCACATCTCTCTTTGCTTGCCTGCATCCTCTCTGCCTCTTCGCCTTCGCTCCAAACTCTTCTCCTGCCTCTCCCTCTCTCCCTCTCTCTCTCTCTGTCTCCCTCCCACTCCCTTGCTGTCTCTCTACTCTTCGGCGGTGTTGCAGTTGAGTTGTGGGTCCGCTAACAGGCCGGTGCCATGGCTAACCACAAAGAACCACACGGAAGGCTCCATAAATCTCCTCACCTAACAGTCAGAACCGGGCCCAGATGGGCGCCCAGCCAACCGCCTTGCTATATTGCTCATGATGGCTTCCTCTGCTGGGGGGAGGATGTGTCTGTGTGTGTGTGTGTGAAAGAAAGTTATATATATCAAAGACGAGCAGTTGTAATTTGTGACTAGAGACACTTCATAGATTCTAAATTATGAGTAAGTGTAGGCGTGTGTGTGCCTATTTCACACGCTCACCGTATATCTCCCGTGATGCCTGGGCGACTGGACAGTTACTCTTGTTCAGAGGATGGGGCGGAGGTGGTTTGGTGGCGGGGGTGAGTACACTTGGCCTCCTGTCATCCATGTGTCAGCTCACCCCCTAGGATCCACCCAATAGTAATGCTCGTCACTCAAATCCCACATTGCCTCCACCACCCCCTCACCCCCCCTCCCCCTCCCCCTCCCTCCCGGGGTCCAGGGGCCACAGCATGCCTCTGTGTTAACAACCGACCGGGCCCCCACGCGGTGAGCAACCGATCGCGGGCCCCCCTCTTCTCAATTGACATGCATACCGTTATTTTTTGTTCTTTCTTTCCACATATTTCATGTATTCCCTTTCCTCTGCCCCGGGGATTGACCTGTCAGGAGGGTTTCCTCGCGTCTGAAGAGCCCAGATGGCAACAGTCAGTGGGGGAGTGACAGGGAGAGCTCTGTGTACAAAGACTGGAACTGGGCCAGATGACATAAAACATAGCGGGGTTAGGACTCACATGGTGTTATGAGAACATCCAAGGGCTGTGCTCACGCACGGCTCGGATAAATCTTGCGGTGGAAGAGGGGGGGGAGAAGAAAGGCCAGACAGAACGAGAACATCACATGTGTATGGGAAAGCAGTATGTTTCCGTCTCCGTATCTGCTGTTTAAGTTGACCTCGGAAAGGCACCAATCCGTTTCTGTTGGTGTTTGTGTGTGTGTGTGTGTGTGTGCTTGCGTGTGTTGCCAGTATGACAAGAAAAACCATGTTTCCCAGTTCTGTGTTCCCTCAGCAGTATAGGACGAACAATATAGAGGCTGGCTACATGCAAAAATAGAGAGAGAGAGAGAGAGAGAGAGAGAGAGAGAGAGAGAGAGAGAGAGAGAGAGAGAGAGAGAGAGAGAGAGAGAGAGAGAGAGAGAGAGAGAGAGAGAGAGAGAGAGAGAGAGAGAGAGAGAGAGAGAGAGAGAGAGCGAGCAAGCGAGTATAACAACAAGTGAGAGAGAAAGAGAGAGATAGAAAAGAAGAAGGGTCTCCAAGGTGTTGCCTCACCACAGAGCAGCTTCCTATTCTCCTACAACAGACAAGGAGGACTCCTACAGCAGTGTCTCCCCTCTTGTCCTTTGCATATATGCTACGATATAACAGGAAGGGCAGGAGCATGAGCTCAAGCTGAGGGGAAGCTCTGCAGATACACAGAGAGACCCTGTGTCTGGGAGGGTTGTCCTGTGCGACTGCAGGTAGAGACAGACCAAAACCGGGTCACATGATACCCCATCCCAGGCCTGATATTAGGTTGTAAGTTACTACTGTAAAAGCGGGACTTGGAGAGCACTCTATTTCATGAGAGTGATAAAACAAGAGATGGACCCCAGGTCTTTCCTTCCAAATCAAAGAGTGGCAAAAAAGAAAACACAATCACAAGAGCAGAACATCTGGAACGGCTTGAGTCAGCACGTATACCTCACCAGCCGAACACACGCCTGTCTCTGTTATTTTCCCTTTGTTGGACAGAAAAAGACTAAATAACAGAAGAACAAAAGGAAGACAAGAACAAGAGATAGAGCAACGGAGGCACGAGGGAGCGAGAGAAGGCCAAAAACACGTCAGGAAGCCTTCTAACCTTCTTGATAGCAGTAGGAGCGTGGAGCCGAAGACAATACAACAAAGGCAGGAAGGAAGGGAGGTGGAAGAAAGAGGAGAAGCTGAGAATAAAGGAAAGTGAGCGCAGTAGAGATATGAAGGAGAGACACAGGGAACTTAATAACTGCTATTTCTGCCAACAAAGTCCAGCTCACGCGGGGATACACACACACACACACACACACACACACACACACACACACACACACACACACACACACACACACACACACACACACACACACACACACACACACACACACACACACACTGAGAACTTACTGTCTATCAGTAAACACATAATATCAATCTGAGGATGTCTATTGGCGTGGGAACATTTCAATACCTGTGATGTACACTCTCCTACGTGTTTTCTGCCCAGACTTCAAATATGCTGGGGTTTCATTATATTGTATTTTTGGTTTGGTTTCATTCCCACCCTTTTTGTTTCTCTCTATATCATATGCCACACAAGGATAGCACAGTGCTATGCTTATTAAGCATAGCACTGTGCTACTGTGCTATCCTTTATTAAGCATTGCTTAATAATAAACTGGGCTCGTCAGAAGGGAATATGAATAGCACGTCGGCTTCTCTCATCACATATAACGCCTTTTTTTTCTGTCGGTATGATGTGACCAGAGAGTTCACAAGCAGAGCCAACCAGATCACTCACACAAAGCACCATCCAGATAGAGCTGCCCACCCTATCTCTTCAATGAGTGTTCAACTCCGGATAAACTTAAAACTAAACAAAATCGACAAAGTCCTCAGCGAAAGTCGACCTGCCAAGGTTAACATATTGTTTTCCCCTTAAAAATGTTGAGCAAAACACATTACAGCCAGTAAGATGAAGCAAAACATCCCGTCACTCTTTGAGAGCCATTTTGAAAAGACTGAAATAGAAAGAAATGTTAAGCATTAATATTACAGTCGTGCCGGCTCCTGGGTCCATGTTTGGCATGTTGCAACTGTTTAGGGGGAATCGCTCCGGATGACTGTGAAGCATAGAGACACAGGGACTGCCATGGTTGAACCCTATGGGGAAGGAACCCGTGTACCATAGCATTAAGACTCTTCTGCATCCAGACATCCATGCCTTCCCCAAGGCCCGCGGGCTAGGCTAATTTAGGAGGCGTGGGCCCCTTTCAGCTGTCATCAAACACACACACACATGTGTGTGCGTGCACACATATTCACACAGACACACAAAAATGCATATGTAAACACATACATCGAGGGGACCATACACACACACACACACACACACACACACACACACACACACACACACATACCAAAAACATTCACACTTGTGCATTCATCCTCAAAGACAAATAGCACAACGATATCAGCGAGCAGACTCGCTACACATAGCTAATTCCAGAAACGTGGGCAACTGTCTGCAGTTACCATCCATGAGTACACACACATCCAACATGTTACACAGCCTGTCAATCCGCTCGTTGGAGGCAGACAGGCAACGGACAAAAAAAGAACTGCTGAAAGAACATAGGATTGTCATGATAGGAATATATTTATATGAATTTGTAAAAATTATGTTTGGCTATTGATTTTAACTTGATAACTTATATTTCTGCCAACAAAACCCAGCTCAAGCGGGGGATCCACAGACACACAAACACTCACACAAACACACACACACACAAACACACGCGTTGCCTTTTTAGCTCTAGCTCTTTGCAAACTCGTATCATTAAGTTTTATAATCGTAGGATTAGGGCCAAACGATCTGTAAAATAAAGAAAGAATCTGTTCCACATCAAATCATTATAACTTCCTCTCTAGTTGGACCACAGAGGGTGTGATAGGACCACATTGGCAGGCTACCGCTGTCGGCACAATCCGACCAAACCCCAAAAGAGCCAATCGCATCTCTCCTGCATTTCGTTCCGGCCTAATATCCTGTTTTACTTGGAAATACAGAAAACATCATATTACGGAAGTAAGATAAGCCCTGGAAGCCTTTTCATGTTGCCTCTGAGTGAGCCAGAAAGGATGGAAGTGCACTACACACTCAGACACACACAGACTCCTATCTGCGTCTGGTTTCCCTCCACGTCCACCGCCTGCGTGTCAGGTCCTCTCTCTAACCCACATACATGACGTTGAAAGCGCCAGACAAGCAGGCACTTAGTTTTCCTTTGGTGTTCTAAGATGATCGGATCCAGGTGCTCAGAGATGAAATGGGGCCCGTGGAAGCAGAGAAATGCTAATGACTGCCTCTGGGGGCCACTGTGGCCCCGTCCTCCTGCACACGCAACCCCCACATCTGCCTCACGGGGGCCGGCGGCAATTCCGTGTCACCTCCGCTCCGTGCGGCGGATGAAAGGGACGCGCCGTTCAAAACCGCTTAACGGGATCGTACCTGTTTCTTAATCACGCTGGCTGATTGTTCAAATGCTTCTGTCTTCACCATCATTGCCGTCGTGCTGGACCTTATAATGTAGCGTTGATGCTGTCTCTTGTCAGCGATGGGGAAATTCCTTAAGCATGCTACACATTTACATCTCATCTTCAGCGTGTACCCACGATCCCCCGTTGGCTGTTATGATACAACTTAGGGCTTTAGTGTTGGAAAGTATTAGCATTTTAGAATACATTAGAGTCGCCTGGGGGACCAGTGGTAACATTGATTACAAGCAACCGCATGCATTTCAATATTGGACTGACTGATACACAAAAACACGCACACCCACACAAACACCTACACAGCATCACCATCTCTTCAATATGCCCAACACAATTCTTACACACACACAAACAAACACGCACCTAGACTTATGTGCAGTGCACAAATACATGCATGCACATGTATGCAAGTACTCAGACACACACACACACACACACACACACACACACACACACACACACACACACACACACACACACACACACACTAGCAAACACACACACAAAAACACGCACACAAACACCTACACAGCATCACCATCTCTTCAATATGCCCAACACAATTCTTACACACACACAAACAAACACACACCTAGATTAATGTTCAGTACACAAATACATGCATGCACATCTATGCAAGACACATACCCACACACACACAGACCCACACTAGCAAAGACAAACACAAAAACACACACACACACACACACACACACACACACACACACACACACACACACACACACACACACACACACACACACACACACACACACACACACACACACACACACACACACACACCTTGTCCTGCTGAAGCACAGCCTCAGCCCCCTGCTGGGTAGCAGGTGTCACATGTGATTCCCCTCCCCCCGATGCATGTTAATACACAACCCTGCTCAGACTCAAAGCGACAGAAATGCACTTACACACGCAAACACACACCCAGTTTGTTCCAACGACAGAATGGTAAAGCAGAGGTGACAGCCTGGTTCCACGCCATCTTCAGCAAATGTAGCACTAATTGCCCCACCCTACTGCTACAGAGCAGCAGGACGTCCATATGGGGCGGGGAGATACAGTCATCATCATCATGGGCCCGCTCTTTAGAAAGGGGTCCATGCATTCTCTGAGCATTATAGGGAAGGTAATAAATGAACAAATGACAAAACTGCGGAAAGGAGAGAAAAAGTATAATTACTAATCAATGTCAATTGTGGCGATTGGCATGATGGCGCCCAGAAAGGCACATAAGCCGGCGTTCTGTCGCAGCCGATCGGGGGATGGGCACAGATTTTAGTGTCAGCTCATGACCTCGCCGTTTGAGTGACAGGCCAGGCAGGGCTCCAATTCACACATACAAAATCACACACAGACGCACACGCATACACACGCACACACACACACACACACCTAAAACACATCCGCCAACACACTCCGGAATCGTTGGAAAATAAATGAACCATTAGATAAATCTGAGGTGACTTCTAGAATATTCTCCCCCATTATACCCCGGCCCCACCAGGCTATTTCGTTCTCATGTTAGGCTGTCATCATGAGCATTGCATTGTCTGAGAGAGCGGGTCTGAGTGGGGTCTTTTCGGGGGTATTTTCTGGTGCCTTGGTGGCAGAATGGATTAGAAATTCATATCACATTTCAGTTTTCTACCGCTGAGCAAACACAAGTCAGAATACCCATCCCTATCTCACCCTGAATGCACACACAGGCGTGTTGGGGCACACACACACACACACACACACACACACACACACACACACACACACACACACACACACACACACACACACACACACACACACACACACACACACACACACACACACACAGTGGTATATGAACGCATACACATCTGCACACCGAGGTATGAGGGACAGAACCGCAAACACAAGGGAATGCACCCAGAAATGCAGAAACACACACAAATACACATACAGTGGTATATGGGAGCCTGAACACACACATCTGTATGCAGATAAATGGTGCATAGAATGACACACAGAGGTATGCAGACACAAATGCACACACACACGCACATGCACACGCACACACACGCAGACACACACACACACATACGCACACATACAAAGCACTTCCTTCAATGACCCAAACTAGGTAAGAGTCAAGCGCATTCCTGCTCCCAGCAATTTCCTCCATCTCCCTCCCCACAGACAGGATCCCATTACAAGCGCCTGGCTCTTATCTCACCGAGAGGCAGCCGCCAACATATTAATACATGCTCCAAAGGAAATTACAGAAATAAAACCAAAAGTCTCTTCCAATACGGACACAAAAAAATAATAAGGGGGGGGGGGGTCAGGGAATATGCAGCCTTTTTTTGTACTTCGTGATTGCTGTGAAACGGCCACCTCTAACAGAACTGTCAGATGACTGCCGAGGGAGAACAGGAGCAGTGATTTTTCCTGGGGAATTGGCAGGCAGGCAGCGGGCTTCTTAAATTGGACGCTGACTGACCCATACTGTGATTATTGGCAATTATGTGTCAATTAGCAATGTGCTGATGTCACCGGGATGTAAAGAGTCAAAGCAATCAGTGGCCGTTGGTCCGGAAAAGCGAGCCCTTCCTAATGACCTCATCGTCCGTCCAAATCACTGCAGACCACAGGCCCCTAAGAGGACTTTGTTGTGGTGTGTGTGTGTGTGTGTGTGTGTGTGTGTGTGTGTGTGTGTGTGTGTGTGTGTGTGTGTGTGTGTGTGTGTGTGTGTGTGTGTGTGTGTGTAGGACCAGTAACCGATCTCCGACGGGTATACTGTACAGCTTTCAGAGGAACAGACCTGTCAACATTGCTCCATGTCTACAGCACTCAGTAGTTCCTTTGGGTCCCTTCTCACTCTATTGTAGTACTGCCACAGCTTCGGGGACGACCTTGAACACTTGACCTCTTTAGCTACTCCCCACACCAGCAAGGTGTCCTATTTACCAAGAATACAAGAATATGTTGAATACAGAGAAGCAGACTCTTGTCATTAAGTTCTGTATGCACTGCCAGGTTGTGAGGCAAGGTTTAAAAATATATGATTCTTAAACCCAGTACACACCGAATCAAGTATTGATAGCCATGGAATATCAAGTATTATTCCATGGTCTGGGGGAATACTCGATTCTCATTGGCTGCAGGGTGTGCATTAACCCTTGATATACAGACACCTGCTAAGTAGTTCCAGTCAAATAGTCTGTTCAGCCTTCAAAACGAGAGCTGGTAAATTGTGAAAAATGCATTAAACTGTAATCAGAAAATGCGGTTATATGCTATAGACCCTATAGTATCTGTGGTATAAAGGCTGGGACGAATTTCAAATATGTACAATGCATTGTGTTAGCTCTCTGGCTCATAGCTGAGCGGACTAGAATACCTTGCGTTGCCAAGTCGTAGCTAAGGTCCGTCCTATTTACTGGAGGAGTGAACAACGTTTCCGTTGCATTAGAACCTTACGGGAGGGTAATGATTGTTCCAGGTATTAGTCAAACCCTCAGGCGTTACCAGGGAAACAAAGTTATGGCTTGTGAAAAGCTTTACATTTGGATTATAAAACGCATGAAAATATATAATGAATGGTCCTAATTTATTTTCTTTGGCAAGTGACCATGGTATAATTGGGATAATGCCCTTCGAGGTGTCCATTATCAGGAATTAATGAACTTCGCGGAGGCAATCTTCCTCCGCTGCACGTCGGAGGGTTCTATGGCCTCCGCGTCGTCCATTAATTCCTGATAATGGACACCTCGTTTGGCATTATCCCTTAGCTATTGACCTCTAAAATCTATAGAACTATATATCCCATAATGTAAGCACACAGTGGAGATCGGATGGGCTGAGACATATCGTGGTATTTGGTCGCATTTCTAGTTTTGATTTGTATACATCAACACATCTGCAAACATGGTATTATTTAATCAAAACCAATCTCAGGATTGCATTGGTGCCTGACGAGACGGTCTGTAAGTCCATCAGTTCAATATGTGGTCAGTGATTTAGATAGATTTAGACTTGCAGCATTTCTTTTGATAGAATTGTGCACGCCAAGTAAGAAAAAAGGGAAGAAAGCAAACAACCCATGCAGAGGGAAATCAAATTGTTTTTTGAGGATTGAGGATGAGACTCAACATCAATTCTCGTCTCGCTAGCGATATCTGAAAGTTCCATCAGCATATCCAATGAAGATTAAGGGACTTCAAAGCCTTCCAGGACACCGGAAGATTCAACGCCACTGGAGCTTAAAAAGTGTTTTTGTTCCGGCAAACTGACATCCGGCATGTCAGTTTGTGTTTGTCATGTAATGATTTTTAGCACAAATGCATTTAATTATATATATGTACAACCACGACAACACTGGTGTTTAAAGTCTTAGGTTGAAATCATTACAATATAACTGCTTGCGGGTACGTTTCCACAAAAATCCCCAAACAAATCATTGATGGCCTTATGCTTATTGAAACAACAAACATCCAAAACAAATTCTTCAGCCTACTGCTCAAGTCAAGATTGTCATATTTTTTTTATATGACGACTTATTGATGATTGATGAATTGATGAAATGTGAGTCACCGATCAATACTAACATGTAAATAAAGTGAGGGGAAAAATGCAAAACACAGAAAATAACTGAACTTTGGGACTGATTGGTTATGGTTAGTTTCCAGAGTACATCAATCTATGCCATGTTTACAATCTTCTGTTTCACAAACTAATTCAGGCATGCGGGCCCCTTCGCCCTGTTAGACACTCAGGAAAACTTTTGAACAGATACATTAAAACATGACAAATCGTCATATTATCCACCGCACCTCACCTAATCCATCACACTCACACTTTCCTCGCAAATGAACAGGGGCCTGCGACATCTGTCGCCCACTCCAGCGACGCAGCCCCCCTTCCATCCACTCTTCGCCGTGATCCATGATATGATCACAGCACTCATATGTCCTGACTGCCTAACAATCAATCTTTACAGCTGAGGGAAGACAGAGATAGAGGTAGAGAGGGGGAGAGAGGGAGAGGGAGAGGGAGAGGGAGAGAGAGAAACAGAAAGAGAGAATGATAGAGACAGTTAGAAAGAGAGAGACAGAGAGAAAGAGTGGTAGACAGAGTGGGAGAGAGAGAGAGAGAGAGAGAGAGAGAGAGAGAGAGAGAGAGAGAGAGAGAGAGAGAGAGAGAGAGAGAGAGAGAGAGAGAGAGAGAGAGAGAGAGAGAGAGAGAGAGAGAGAGAGAGAGAGAGAGAATGATAGAGACAGTTAGAAAGAGAGGGACAGAGACCGAGAGAAAGAGAGGGAGACAGAGAGGGAGAGCGAGACCGAAGGAGAGCTGCTCCTTGTTTACTTCTTGTCCTTTCCTTCATCGTCGTCTTCGTCTTTTGAAGCAGTGTGACCATCCATCATGATTTCCTACCAGCCGAGCCGAGGCGGCCGTGAGATGCTTATCAAAGGAAGCACATTTTCAAAGCATTACCTGTGAGCCTCAATTGATTGAGAACATGTGCAGAAACGCAAGTCACCCTCAACACTTTGAGCTGTCAATACGAGCAGAGGAGCGGAGGGGGGGAGGGGGGGGCGGCGGCGGTATCCTCTTTCAGCCAATCATTGACAGGTGTCTGAAAGCCTTTTTC
Organism: Gadus morhua; assembly: GCF_902167405.1. NCBI lineage: Eukaryota > Metazoa > Chordata > Actinopteri > Gadiformes > Gadidae > Gadus > Gadus morhua. The sequence continues at coordinate 18,193,617 of NC_044055.1, read as the reverse complement.
CAAGCAAGCTGAGGTTTCTTGTATCCATAAACATACATGCATGTGCTCTCAATTACACACAGAGAGACACATATCAATCCCCCTCCTCCAACCACACACACACACACACACACACACACACACACCACCAACACACACACACACACATCCAGACACACAAACCAACAGACACGCACGCACCGACGCAAGCGACCTTGTCAGGAGCCATCAGCGTCAGATGACCGTTGTGCCACACATCTGCACCTCTCTGCCGCGTCCGGGGACGGCGTAGGTTGGGCGGAGGGCACGTGTCGAGCACTTTTCATAAGTGCTAAAATGGCAGCGTATTTCAGGCCCGCTTCAGACAGCCGGAGCAGCGGGGGCGGGTGAAAGGAGGTGAATTATTAAACTCATATAGGAGGGAGGGAGTAACCGCCTGCCCCGCTGAAACAACGCGACGGCGGGCTGTGACCGTACCCTGGTGGGCTGTTAGGGCTTTAATGGAGGCCTTTTAGCAGCTTAATAACGTCGTCTATTAGCCAACACGCAGGGACTTTTTAACTGTGTTTGCTTACATCCTCGGTGTGTCTATGTGAACGCACGCATGCACGCCCCCACACGCGCAAACAAACACACACACACACACACACACACACACACACAAGCACACACAAAAAAAAACACACACACACACACAAACACACACAAAGCTCCCTGTCGTTTTCCATGTTCAGCGTGACATGGCCAAGAGCACAGCTGCAAGAATAACACGACTATAAACACAATTAAAGTTTTTTTTGCTGAAGCCTTACACAGTCAAGAAAAATACGTCAAATTCAGTAAACAAACCGCTACTTGGATGGAATAACACTTTCCGCCTCCCTGTTCTGAAAGTAGCTAAAGGGGAAACTCTAAAGAGCCACGCTAGGAACAAACTAATCCCCCCTATAATTCACACAAATACATACACCAGCCGATGTAAGGAAAAGAGAAGAGACCTGTGGAAAATAAACACCAGTGTGAACTGGAAAATTCCAGAGGGCCTTAACAAAAACGAAAATTACCAGAATTACTGCAGGCATTGGTATCAACGAAGGCGTTCAGTATCCTCCAGATTTGTTTACCGTTCATTCGGAGTTAAAGGGCACCTAAAGCCCTGGTACTCGGAACAAAGAGAGCCACGCCCAGCCCGCCAGACACGGCTTCACACAAGACCGCTACCTTTTCTGTGATCGGTAATTAGCCCAAAGCGATCAGGATTTAGGCGTGTCTGGGCAGGAGTTGTATCCTCCGTATGATATAGCTGATGACACCTTAATCACGGCTTACCTAAGGTGTGTTAATAACCCGATGATGCCTTATCAAATAGCGGGAATGGAAGGGAGCTGTCTGGGGCTAAAACGAACCTGTCTCCTCCGTGATGACTCACTCAAATGGGGAAAATAGGCTACTCAAGACCTCCCTGGAGGAGATCAAAAAGGGGGCTTCCATTTCGTCCAGGGGAGTGAATGGTAAAGTCATTTCAGAAAATATAGAAACCGACTTTCTTCTGAAAAAAACATGTTGAGTTACAGAGTTACTGTTAAAGCAAATGCCAGATTGAGCGTGCACAATCATACAGTACAGAGTATATTACCGATTGAGATGACAGGATATCTTTACGGTGGATATTATTTATTTATCTGTTCCCCAGCTGTGCCAAATGAGCTGGCCCTCGCTCAGATGTGTGTGTCAATCAGTTGAGTGGGCGTTTAACAATGCGTGGAGCTCTTCGTCAAAAGGCCTGCCAGTCAAACAATGGCTCAGTGGAGGCCAAACATGGCATGGAGACCCATATATAAAAATATAGATATAAAAAAAAACAAGCAAAGAAAAGAGTGTGCGGTTGCCAGAGGGGGCCCACCGAGAACGTTAGTGATTTTTGTATAGATCGCAGGCACAATTAAATAGTCGTCGTCGTTGTTTGAGAGAGAGAGAGAGAGAGAGAGAGAGAGAGAGAGAGAGAGAGAGAGAGAGAGAGAGAGAGAGAGAGAGAGAGAGAGAGAGAGAGAGAGAGAGAGAGAGAGAGAGAGAGAGAGAGAGAGAGAGAGAGAGAGAGAGAGAGATTTCATGAAGTGCCATCTGGTTGAATACAGAGGCATTAAGCCACCACAGATCAACCTTCAGATCAACCTTTCATGCCTGACCCCTCCTTCCCTCCCCCACTCCCCCCCCACACACACACCCACCCACCGCCCACCTCCCACTCAGACACACCCACAACTGTGACTCACTGCATCAAAACATCTTTCCTCACATCAGCCAGCGACATGGGAGAAATTAATAAAACACGTGCACACGCAGAGTTACAGACTCACACCGAGTCAGACTACCCCTTCCACTTCCTCATTAGTACAACTTGTAGGATATGTAGTCGATAAAGATCTCCCCTCTTTCCCAGTGCTCCTTGCCTTTCTTCATCTGAGAACTGTTGCACAAATTACTCCTAATCCCCTTTCCGACAGCTCCTCACACAACTAAAAGGACGTCTACAAAAGACATTGTTCCTGTAAGGGATTCGCCTGTTAGCTCATGTCTTTGATGGGATTCCCAGGGCGGCGAAGTCCCCACAAGTTCACATGGGATTTAAATGATGACGGGGTAGCTTCACACTTAGCGACGGCTGATTCAGGATTAAACCAACGGCTATATTTTACCCAGCGTCTTCCTGCCTTAGGCACACCATGATACATATTTATGAACCTGCCTGCCAACAGAAGCTAAGATCAATTTATTTGCCGTCATGTCAGCCGTCAAAATAAAACACTTTTACAGTGCGTGTAAATCAAGCAGGTGGGAAAAAATCATTCATCAGTTTTGCTCTCAACACATCGTGTGGAAAGCTAGCAAGCATTTGCTTCCGTGTACAATATTTACAGAACTGCTCTGAATAATCTGTCGGGTTCCCAGTTTCCATCGGCTCTTTTTTTTTGTTGACTTTGTGTCAAAAATACAATCAAAGGAGGAAGCCGAAGTTGAGCTAGCGCTGACCCCTCATGTTTCCAGGAAGCACGCTTGCGGCTCCCAGCCCCCGCTGTAGAGCAGTCAGGTCAAAGACTACTGGGTCTCAAGATGGCGTCCTTTATTCTCCTGTTACACTGCGTATGTGCAATCAATACTTAATTACCTCTGAAAAACGTTTTTCTACTTATTGAGCTGGAGGCTGGACATCCCAGTGGGGTCCTGAGAAACGCAGCCTGGGGGCAAGGGGTTTTGGCGTCGCATCAGGTCAAAAACTGTCCCCATTACCTCTACCCCGACAAGCGTAGAGGTGCTCTTAGCCCAGCTGTTAAACACACACACAGACACACACATACGCACACAGACACAGACTTCCTATCCTTCACCTCCCCTCATGAAGCCCCAATCTTTAATAAGAGATTACATTTATGGTGAGACGAAGGGCAGGCGACTGGTGAAATATGTGCACAAGTCCTGAACCTGGGAGAGGCAGTGGCACTAAGTCATTAATAATGGGACAGGCCCCAGGCCCAAGCCCTTAGCTTTCTGCCTCTACTCATTTCCTTTCCACACATCAAAGCTCTGTGTATGTGTGTGTGTGTGTGTGTGTGTGTGTGCGTGTGTGTGGGTACGTCTGTGATTGAGTGTGTGTGATTTTATGTGTGTGAGCTCATGATGAAGTGTCTGGGTGTGTGTGCGTGCGTTATGGAGTGTCTGTGTGTGTGCGTGATGGAGTGTGTGTGTGTGTGTGTGTGTGCCCCTATGAGATACAGCCTGTGGAGAAGCCAACTCTTATTAAATGGGAAAAGAAGCAGCTTCCGCCGTCATAATTTCAGCCCTATTAACGCTCTTGTATTCAGTTCCTCCAGAGATGCAGCACACTCATAGCCTACTCCGGGCCACTGAGACACGTGAGCCACAGCTAGGGAGAAGGAAAATAAGCAAGGAATACCTGAAAAAATAAGTGTTCCATGCACAGTGGTGAACTTTTTTATGTTTTGACGCGAGATTAGGGGGATTTGCTGGATAAACACAGTGTGAAATAGGAGAAAACCCTGTAATGCCTGTGTTTGCACAGCAGGATCAGAAGCCAGGATTGATACTTATATCGGTTTAGATTTTAGACAAAAACGTCCCTGTTTTCTTGTGACTCGCAACTACAACGGCAATGAGGAGCTCCATGCGTCCCCTTCTTCTCCTCCTCCTCTCTAGGCAGACTCGAAACCCCTTTTTCCATGCCAGCCTTCCTGCATGGAACCCCAACCCCCCCCCCCCCCCCCCCACTCCTGGTCCAGGACTTAAGGGGCTTAGGAGTCAAATCAAATCATACTGGGCCTAACTCAGAACACATCTCGTTATTCAGCTTGTAAATGCAGCCCTTTGTTCAGTGCCAGGCCGCCACTCTCCCCACAGTCTACCCTACCTCTGGCCAGCCAGACCAAGTCCACCGTGTCATTGTAAACACAAAATCCTGTTTTCCTTCTTTTGGTTTATTTCCCTGCTGGCACTGACCCAGCGATTCGTTATTGCTGCATCTGGTTGAACTGGTTGAGGGCGGAGGGGGAAGGGTTGAGGAGGAGGAGGAGGAGGAGGAGGAGGAGAGGGGGGAGGGGGTGGACGGGAAAGAGCGGCGAGGGCAGACTGAGGAAGAAAACAAGTGATTTATTCCAGACGTGAAGGATCAAGAAGGAGAGTTTGGGGAGGGGAGACGGCTGAGGGGGAGGAAGAGGAACGGGAGGGGGTGGGGTGTAACATGCACCGACTTTTAATTAAAAAATGTCTAAAAAGAAGATGGGGAAGAAAACGAGAAAAAAAAGGAACAAATAAATAAGAGGATGAAAGTCGGGGAGAATTTGAGAGACAAATCGACGACGGGCCGATTTTGGTCTGGAGCTGGATGCCAGTTGGGAGGAGACACAGGGGGAGAAGAGGGTGGATGAAGGAGACTGGGCTGACAGAGGATGAGGGCAGAGTACTCGGGGAGCAGTGGGTGTAGAAACCCTGTGACCTGAGGAAACTTTTTTCAGCACTACCAATCGGGACCTGACAATCAATGCCTTCTGCTTTCGCCTGGCCACCTCCGTCCGGAGATATTGAGGGAGGCCTCCCTCCCTTTCATGCCGACTGAACAACTGTCACCCAATCTCTGGGACAGGTGATAATGAACGGAAAAATGGCTTCGAGTGGTGGAAATAGAGGAAAAAACACCCTTTTCACACCGGCAGTCATGTGTGGCCGCTGGGTCAGTGCGCCCAATCAATTACTACCGTTGCCACTCTCAAGGCGTGATGCATTGTGGGTACTGGTGTGTTTGTGGTTTCCTTGCTTCTGTGTGTTGGCCCTGTGTGTGTCTGTTTGTGTGCCTGTGTGTGTGTAATAAGTATGTTCATTCAGTGGACAACGCGTTGGTAAAACGATGAGTCACACTGTAGACGTCGAGGTGCACTAAGGGTCACCGGTCATGTGTTTCTTCATGTCAACGTAACCGGCATGGCTCGGCTTCAAACTCTCATTTGGACAAATAAGGGTCCGGTTCCCCCCCCCCCCCTGGTCACATTGTAGCCCACCTGCTCTAGATAAGAGCCCGACGCCAGGGCTGAATCTCCAGAATGCACACACACACACACCAGCGATAGCATCTCAGTGGAATACCATAGGAACATGCTAAGGTCATGCTAAAAGAACAAAGAGAGACGTTTTTGATCGACGATGGAATGCAAGACAAAAGGCAGAAGGAATACACTGGGGAGAGAGACGCAAGACAGCATGAGCATGGTATTGTGCATATTCTTTCACCCTTGCCATACATTCCTCCCACAGAGATGGAAGAGGAAAAAATCTGCACCAGAAGCCCTGCAACCTGTATGTACCATCTGCCTCCCCCAGGCTCAGATGTCTCTAGGGTAAGACGAGCTCTGGGGGGACACTGCGTTTTTCTGTGTGTGTGTGTGAGCGTGAGTGTGTGTGTGTGTGTGTGTGTGTGTGTGTGTGTGTGTGTGTGTGTGCGTGTGTGAGAGAGTGAGAGAGTGAGTGAGTGAGTGAGTGAGTGAGTGAGTGAGTGAGTGAGTGAGTGAGAAAGTGAGAGAGAAAGTGAGAGAGAAAGTGATGGTGCTGATTCCTATGAACTGAAGCTACGTTGTAGTCACAGAGCCCGGGTACGAGTGGATGCATTTCTTTCACAAATAAACATGGACTTTAATATCCCATCTTTGCAATAGTGATCTTGTTGCAAAATATCGACCTTTTTCTCTTGCTATTTCTGTCGGGCGATATCTTGTTGTGCGTCATATGCAGTAACAAGAAGACAACCGCACGGAGACACCAAAGAGGGGTTTGGGGCAGTGTCTCTGGAAAAGTGCACATCCTGATTATTTACACGTTTCCAATAATGTCACCGAGCCAGCCCCCCCTACTACCCCTACCCTACCCCCACCCCCATCACGGGCCCTAATGGCCCCGACACAATACTGACAACACGGGGTACCGTGAACCAGAGCACGCCAGGGCTATAAAAGGAACGCAGAATTACATGGCACTTCAGGGGGTCCCGGGCCCCTGTGGCAATGCATTTGGCCATACTACGCTTACAAACACAGGTGGGAACTCACAGAGAGAGACACGCACACATACATCCCCCCCAACAAGATCATACCCCCGGTGGGGCTTTTTTTTTTTCATTTTCCTCTCTCCTCTCCGATTTTTTTCCTTCTCTTTTCAGTCCTTTTGAAATGAGAGAGGGGAGAGAGTAGCGGTGAGCCCCCCGTACACATCCATTACACTCACTACAGGACGCTGTTTCTTCCCAGGCTGCCGCCCATGCATGGAGGGTCACACGTACACACATGACACACACACACACACACACACACACACACACACACACACACACCGCGCCACTATGCAAACAAATGCAAATACACAACAGACAAGTCTGCCAGTATATGCATGTATACATGTGGAAAAAGACACACAAGCACAGCTACATTATGTAAATACAAACACACATGTAACAGGATAACTGCAGGCACGCAAAGGTGCACACAAAACACACACACACACGCATGGATGGACGGTTTATTTCCATTCCATCACCCAATACAAACAAGCAGACATAATAGGTCGACATACTTTCCATATTCTCCACATGTAGGTCCGACAGCATGACCGTTTCCACCCTACAGGTAAGGCGCTGCACCACGACACAAATAACCTGCAGCCAGGATGGGTATTTGAACCTGGATCCAGCCGTCTAAAAGGGTCTCTTTCCCTTCACCCCCACGAGCTCATTACCATGTTATCCTAAACATGGTGCCAAGCCCTCCCATACGTTACTCTGTTGTTCTCTGATGCTATTCATGTTCCTTCTACAGCACAATGGCTGTTTTCGTAACCCTTCATGTTCGAACTCAAGGCGACGAGAACGTTAGCGCGTCTGCGTGTAAGAGCTGATCCTTCGGGAGCGCTTACCACGTTAACGACCTCGCTCTTATCGTTGTGTTTTCGATTCTTTTCGTTCTCATATGTGTATGTGTATGTGTGTGTGAGAGATAATGGAGGCGGTTCTGGCGTAGATCTATACAAGGTGTTATTAACAGGCTGCGGACCTCTTTGCTGTAAAAGCATGATTCCCTTTTCTTAACTCGATGACCTCCGACGTCCTCCTCCCCTCGACTCTAATCTTTTCATCTTGTTTTCTTCTCTATATTCCTTTTTTATGACTTTAGCTCAGTCGCATCATTTCATCCTCTACCTCCCCTTGCATCCCCCCTTAGTTCCATTCCTTCCCCGATTCCCTCCCTCCCTCCCTCCCTCTCCTCCCTCGATCCCTCTCCCTCCCTCCCTCCCTCCCTCTCCTCCCTCGATCCCTCTCCCTCCCTCCCTCCCTCCCTCTCCTCCCTCGATCCCTCTCCCTCCCTCCCTCCCTCCCTCACTCTCTTCCCTCTCTCCTCCCTCCGTCCGTCTGTCCCTTCCTTGCTCCCTCCCTCCCTCTCCTCCCTCCCTCCCTCCCTCCCTCCCTCCCTCCCTCCCTCCCTCCCTCTGTCCGTCCCTCCCACCCTTCCTACCTCCCTCTCCTCCATTACAGGTCTGGGGCTGTTGAATGAGTAGGCTTATCTGCGGGTCTAATTGGTTTAAGGGCAACCGAAATAAGCAAGGTCTCTGTTCCACCAGGGGAGAACCGACCACCTCTATAGGGGAGAACGGTCACAAGGCTGCTGGGGTGACAGGCCGGAGGGTCCATTTTGAACGCAAAATGGACTGACGAATGAGCACACGAGAGAGAATGATAGAGGGTAAAAAGGAGAGAGGGATCCAAATGAAAGAGTGCACATTTGAGTGAGAAGGGACAGAGACATGGAGAGGTAAATGAACAAAAGAGAGGAAAAGTCCTAGAAGCAGTAGTACAGTCTTTGTAGTAAAGAGTGGGAAGAAGGGACAGTCAGTTAAAGGAGGGAGAGAGAGGGTAAAAGGGAAAGCCAGAGAGGGAGAAAGACAGGGTAACAAAGGAGACAGAGGGAAAGACAAACGAGAGATGAAGAGATTATGGGGGAGGAGAATTATGATGGCTGCAGAGAGGCGGAACAGAGAGTGAGTAAAAGATGGAGGCGCAGGAGAAACAAGGTAAGGAGGTTGAGAGGTTAGCACGCGCGCAGAGAGAGAGAGAGAGAGAGAGAGAGAGAGAGAGAGAGAGAGAGAGAGAGAGAGAGAGAGAGAGAGAGAGAGAGAGAGAGAGAGAGAGAGAGAGAGAGAGAGAGAGAGAGAGAGAGAGAGAGAGAGAGAGAGAGAGAACACAGATTTGGAGAAAAGGCGAGGGAAAGTGTGTGTGTGTGTGTGTGTGTGTGTGTGTGTGTGTGTGTGTGTGTGTGTGTGTGTGTGTGTGTGTGTGTGTGTGTGTGTGTGTGTGTGTGTGTGTGTGTGTGAGAAAGCAGTGCAATGCATCTTCTAATGGCATGTAAATCCCCTTTCCTCTCTTTCCTCTATCTCAGCTCTTTGCCATAACCCTTGCTATTGCTCCACTCTGTCAGACAGACCGTTTCTGGATGCATTTCCAGTTAAGGATCACATGAAAACCCACTCAATATGTATGCATCTACCTCATACAAGAAACTCCAAATGGTCCGTCTAATCATATATTTCCATTTACTTAGTCGTCTGGAACCGCCTTATTCCTTCCCAGCCTCTCACCCTCCACTCAAATACATTTCAATATTTGTGTGTGTGTGTGTGTGTGTGTGTGTGTGTGTGTGTGTGTGTGTGTGTGTGTGTGTGTGTGTGTGTGTGTGTGTGTGTGTGTGAGTGCATTTTTTGTTTATAGTGGGGCTTGTTCACTTTTGTGGCGTAGGCCTATCACAGGGCCCTCGATTCATCAAGAAAACGTTTATATGGTCACTGTTCCTGGTCATTCCGTTGTTCTTCATACTCACACAATACACACACACACAAATACACACGCACACACACACACACACACAGAGTGATCTGTGACACTTTGTTTGTGATTAGTGCACAGATGTGGTGATTAGGGGGCATATAATCAGATTAAGGGTGAAAGGGTGGGGGGGTGAGGCAGGGATAATGTGTCCATTGGCAACACATCCCTCCAGCCACCCCCCCCCCCCCCCTAAAGCCACACACACAGATACACACAAGGAGGGAGAAGATGGGCAACAGATTGGAGAGCAGATTCAGGGAAGATTTCAACTCGCCCCTGGGACAAACTTCTTTCAATTAGCGACCCAAACAAGGAACTCACTTTCATCCGTGTTACCGAGGTAACCCAGGGGGTGCCTCACTCACAACCCCCCCCCCCCCCCCCCCACCCCCACCCATCTGTTTCCATACAAGCAGGCATGCCGTCTCTGTTCCAAGTCACCTTCGAAATAGAAAAACTGTTTTTTTCATGCAATATAAAGGCACCTCTTCTGTCATTTTCCACACTTAACTCTGTCTCTCCCTCTCAGTACTCCTGACAGTGTGTGTGTGTGTGTGTGTGTGTGTGTGTGTGTGTGTGTGTGTGTGTGTGTGTGTGTGTGTGTGTGTGTGTGTGTGTGTGTGTGTGTGTGTGTGTGTGACTGAGAGAGTGAGTGAGTGGGTGGGGACCATCAGAGGGTTAAAATATCCCCACATTCTTAAAAAAAATATTACAACCTCCTTCCCCAAGGTAGTAATTTGAGACTGGTTTTGGCATCTATAGCTATGTTTGAAATCTGATGAGCTAAACCAAGAAGTGCACTGCTGAATTACAGATTACAGTCTGTGCCGGGCACACTACAAAAGGCAGAAGAGCTGTAATCATTTTAAAAAGCTGAATCTTGGATAACTGATAAGATGATGTATTCCTTCCACTGTTTTCTGGCTCTAATTTGTTTCATTTATGCTTAGAGAGGGAACATGCACTACCCGTGGAGACGGAAGCAATGTGTGTGTTGTTGAAGAGGATGAGCCATAATGAAAACGGTAAGGGGTTGAATTCATGGCAGCAGGTTTTCATACGCTAGCCCTGTGTCTGAGGCTCTAGCCTGCTGTAGTGCTCCGTCCCCGGGGTCCAACGACTCCAAATGAAAAACATGTTTAACCAGGCCGATATTAGATTGTTGGCTAGCCAGCCACCGGTTCCTACTGTGCTTGTGTGTCTCACGCGAGACTGTGGAGACGGGAGCACAGGAAACATAGAAATATGAAAATGGAAGTGAAAAATAGATAGCCTATCAGCAACGAAAAAAATATATATAGCCTACAGGCCAAGCGAGATTGTTCTGTTAAGTAAACATATTTTATAGGATGAGCCTATAGCCTACTAAATGTACGATTTAACAGGCGCTCTACGAGTGTCCAATTAACCAGACAACTGCTAGGCATCTTGACCATGTGAAACGCCAGCCTCAAAGGGGCAGTTTATTGGCTTTGCAAACAATTTGTGTAAACGTGACAAAATAAATACACAGCTTTGAGGTCCGCTGACGCGAGGCTGACAAGCCCACTGCAGGGCAGCGCAATTAGCCACAACGCCTCTCCCACTAAGGAACTCTCCCGTGGGAACACTGGTATCCAGAATGGCACCATTTAATAGCGTCACCCGTCATATATACACAATCTGCTTGTTGTTATAGGCTATGCCCGGCATCTTTAAGTGTCGGCGTTTTATGTGTGGGAATATGTGAAGCTATAAACCCCACACTCATGAACAAGCGAGGGGTTACTGAAAGTGTCGCTTCAGCCCTGTCCACGCGAACCTCCCAGTGACTCCCAAGTTGCTCCGTTGGAACTGTAAAGTGCGTAAATACAACCAGCCTGGGACGCGGGGAGGTACACAACTGCTGATATCAACTACATTCCACGTGCATTAAATTGCATCCCCGTATCCGTGTTAAGAAAAGGTCAGGAGCGAAGCAGGATACCAAAAAAATGGCATTGGATCCCAAAGGCAAGTGCGCGCCTGGGAGGGGGACATTCCAAATGGAACACAGTCGGCGGCAGCGGCGCAATATTAATTCCAAAAATCTCATTTACCTTCCATCGCAGACGCAGTGATGACCATCACATATAAAAGCGCAAACAAATCCACTGTCATGGCAGAATGGTAGTCTCCACAGTCTGTGCCCAAATGACAAACACGCACAGTGCGCGTCAAAAGAATCCTTCAATTGCCACGGAGCAGTACTCCAGTAGATAGTCTGTGCAATAGATAGCCTGTGTTGTGAGTCACATTTCAAGCAGTAGTAAACAATGTGTGACAATCAGCGTAGGGGAAGAACGGAGTGTAGGGGACGAGGGGCGCAAGGAGGCGGCGGCGAGGGAGGAGGTGGAGTGGGGGGAAGACCCGAGACTGCCTGCTCACAGTCCGTTAAAGCGCCGAGGCCAATCAGGGATTGAGAACCGAAAGTCGCTAACCAATCGGCTGCACCCCGCTCCTCCCACCGCACATTGTCAAAACACAAAACTTTTCCCTGACCCATTTGAAGCCGCGGCCGTTTCAATACAGGGGAATAGCATCACCAGTCGGTCAAAGCACGCTACTGCATCTCATTGGTTGTCCGGGAATCAGAATATAAACCTCTTGAATGACAAATTACTTTTTCCTTTTTTTATATTTTATGGATGATGATAGCGTGCCTGGATAGCTTACACCGGGCATTTGTTTCTCAAGCTTAGGACATTCTTCCACTTTAACGGTTTCTGCTCCTAGTGATATCAATCTGTCATTAAGATAAAACAGCGGCATAAAACACAATGTGATTGTGAAGTCATTGAGGAAACGCAAACACGCACACACGCACACACACACGCACACACACACACACACAGACACACATAAACAGCCCATCCTTGACACAAACCCCTCCCTCAACAAAGCCTCCCTGGGCTACTCCAGGACGTGCCAGAGTGTCTATGTGTCCGGGCAGCCTCTCCTCTCACTGATGCTCATCACCCGGCCAGACCCCATTTGAATTGAAAATGTTCTTTAATAGCTTTGGCAAATCCAGCCGCACTTCCTAATGGCATTAAACAGGCGCTCCACATCAGCTCTCCTCTCTGCCTTCCCCCCCACCCCACCCCCCCCTCCTCAATCCCCTTCCCCTTCCCTTGTCACCTTCTCTCGCATGTGTGTGTGTGAGTGTGCTGGCAACAGATGGCCCGTACAATGGGGCTCGTTCCCTGGGGGATACAGAAAAAGGTCTGGGCCGTGCAGCGGCGGCAGCAGCAGCAGAGGAGAGAGGGGGGTGAGGATTGGGGGGGGGGGGGGGGGGGGGGGGGGGTTGTGGGGGGCGGGGCAATCTGCCTCTTCCCAGCCCCAGAATCAGCCACCTGTCTCAGGCATGGCCCTGCTCGCTCCAAAGTCCCTGGAGCTGGGGAAGTGGGATGAAGCTGTTCACCTGTTCCAGTCTGAGTAGGCCAGGCTTTACCCCGGGCCACCGGAAGGAACCCAAGCCTCGGCACCACCGGCTCTGTGTTCAAAGCACACTGACCTCATTTAGACAAGCTGGGCTTTTTTTGAAGGCTTCTAACGTTCTGCATACTGATTTCAACACAGAGATTAATGGGGAAGGTAGGTTGTGTTGTGTGTGTCCGCCGCACCTGTTCCTATTGGTTTTAGATGAGTTATTGTCGTTACCTTGTGGTCTAGATTCCCTTTTTTGATCTTTTAATCGTCAAAAGAGGGCATCTCATTATCATTTCAAAAGATTTACAAAAGAACTCAACCGGTAGAAAGCATTCCGCCTGCGCTGTGATTCTTTCCACCCGTCGACATCTTTTTGATTCTTTTGTGATTCTTTTGAAATGATAATGTCTTACTTAGCATCGCACTTTGTACCGCGTTTATCTCTGCCCCATTTCGCCCGTTTTGTCCAAAGCGTGTCCTTTTAGCCTTTGGAGGCACCTTAACCTTTCACAACGACCAAAGCGAAAACGAAAAAAAAAAAAAAAATAAAAAACCGGAAAAGAGGAACACATGCCGAACTGAAAGTGAGTGACTTCAAAGAAAGGAGAGCTCCGCCCTGGGGAGCGGCGCGGCAGATGAACTAGGACAGATGCACGGGGCCGAGGCATTCAGGAACATCAGGCGACAGTCGGCAACTTCGGGGAGCGGTTGATTGGGGCGCCATTTGTCATTTTTAATGATGTGGCGAGGAGCGGCGCTGCGCCGCGACACGGCCTGGCGGCGCCGCAGCAGCAGGAGCGGCTCCCCGGTGTTAGTCTCTAGGATGTAGGATCCCTCAGCCTGGCCTGATTTGTCACCAGGCCAGCCACAGCCACCTATGACTTCCCAGGTCTGCTCCACACACAGAGTGAGATAGAGAGAGAGAGGGAGAGAGAGTGAGGGAGCGAGATAGCGAGAGAGCGCGAGAGCGAGAGAGAGAGAGAGAGAGAGCGAGGGAGTGAGAGAGCGAGAGAGCGTGAGAGAGAGAGAGAGCGAGAGAGCGCGAGAGCGATAGAGAGCGAGAGAGAGCACAAGAGCGAGAGAGAGAAAGAGAGTGAGGGCGAGAGCAAGGGCGAGAGAGAGCGAGAAAGCGAGAGAGGAGAAGCGCCAACCAATCTATCCCTGTTTGTGTTGGCTCCCCTTGGGGGGTGGAGGTAGGGGTGGAGTGTGGAGGAAGGAAGGAAGATAGCAGAAGAGCCTGGGAACAATGGCGCTGGTTCTGCAAGCACATCCGTTCTTACAGTTCAGATAAAGACACGATGCACAAGTACGCCATCCAAACACAGCCACAGACACACGCAAACACAGAATACAGACACAGCGACACAAGGGCTAGTTGTGTGCCTGCCTACAGAGCACTACTTCACTCCTAAATATTCTCAGACTGTAGACTATGGTGGACTGGGCTCCCTTTGGAATATGGTGTGAGCTGTAATGTGCCATACAGAGAGGGTCTCTGGTTCTCCACATGGCCTCATTCCACCCTATGTCGTTTGGAGAGGTGCAGTGGTGCTTCTCCAATCCTTCATTTCAGATCCCATATTCTAAAAAAAACATTTCTCTCTAGTCTCTCTCTCTCTCTCTAGTCTCTCTCTCTCTCTCTAGTCTCTCTCTCTCTCTCTCTCTCTCTCTCTCTCTCTCTCTCTCTCTCTCTCTCTCTCTCTCTCTCTGTGAGATGACCCAGTATTTATCATAGCTTTTGACCTGCAAACATCCTGCCGGGGTGTCCACATCAGCATGAAATAGAGGGATGTGCTGTGACCTTTCCATTTCTGTTCATTCCCCAATCAACCATGTTGCCTGCTCCCACCTTCTGTGTGGTAACAACTCAGCCAGAAGGGAATCAACGCTACTGGTGCTGCTCAACACGTTGGCACGCGGAAAGTGGGCGCCTGCTAAATGAATACATTTAAATGTACTCCATTTTGAAATGGAGCTGAGCAGGAAGTGTGAAATGGAGGATGACGCCAAACCAAGAGCATGGGGAAGTCATGTTGGCGCACGCACACACACACACACACACACACACACACACACACACACACACACCCCCCCCCCCCCCCCCCCCCCACACACACACACACACACACACACAATTTCATTCACGTTGGAGACATCTGGGGCGGTCTTCTTGATGAACTGAGTGCACGCTCATGCGTTACCTTTTCACCATGGTTCTCAAATTCCCGGCTCCCCTGGCCCCTCCTGTTGCTGGGCGGTCCGTTCCCCGAGTGAATCTGCGTGATTTCATGCCGTCTCTCGCTCTATTAGCTCACGTCTGCTGCTGGGCCCCACACCCATCTAATTAATCACAGGACTTGTAGTGCGTAGTCCTGTGTGTGCACCAGTCCTACTGTTCTTCCTCTCCGTGTAATCCGTTGTACAGCCGTATTGTTAACTAACCCTCCTTTGCCTCTTATGATTGTCTTTATAATCCCAGGTATCTGTAGGCTGAGTTTTGCCGTCTCTGGTGGCAGATAATACGTTTAATCTCTGCCTCTGTTGAAGCTTACCCAGTGGCTCTTTTCAGTTCAATTATCTAGCATTGTAACCTGAGCTTTATCTGTAGAGTGGTGTATGCGCATGGCTGGATATTTTAAGGTTTAATTTATTTTCTTTTTTGCAATAGCTTGAAAGTTGACCCAAAGTATCTTCCTGTTCGTGAACACTGCTCACTTTTTAATAATCACCGAACAACAATTTGAACTAATCCAGAGTGATGAAATTTGGTCTAAAACTCTTCCAGCCCTTTTATTGGTTTCTGTTCACCTCTAGGAGTGAAACCTGCATGGCAATCCCATGACAGCCTGCGATTCATCACTAAAGCTCACCTTGTTCTGGGGCTTCTTTAAGCTTTCATCTTCCAACACTAGCAGCCAGCTTTCATGTGCCAACGCCTACCCCTCCACTCTGATTGGCAGGCTTCACGTTCGTCCGACCGACCGAAGCGGGAAGCGGAACCGCATCGGGGATTTCTCTGCTTACTTTTTCGGAAAAGGCTGAGACGTTGCTCCCATGCAGCCGTCAGTTTGAATGATAATGTGGTTAAGATAAGTGTGTATTTATACTGTCTACTAGCGGGGATGCTAATTAATGAACAACCCTAAAGCAAACAGCCTTTTTTCCACAAAATATTTCTTGTACTACTACCATGTGTGCAATGAACGGTCTTAATTTTCTCAACGAGTGTGCCTCTGATTGAAATTGGCAGTTGGCCTGTAATCTACCCCAGCACTATGATATACATACAAAGAGCCTGGGAGAAATACATGAAAAATATGTGTAAACGGAGAGATAGCCCATGCAATTAGGCTTTATCTAGCAAAGCGAAACAAAAGTGAACATTTCTCTTGCATGGTGTATTACCGCACCCCTATACACACAGACACTACACACTACACACACCACACACACCACACACACTCACCACCAGGATTGATGAATATAATAGTACAGTCGGAAAGGACGACGGAAATGGGTCTGTATGGGGATGTGATGGAGTAGTGGAACCCAGACAGCGCTGGGACTTTGGAATGCTCGTCTGCCGATGAATATGAATGCATGAAAATGAAATGCCCAAGTCAATATGAGGACAGCATGGGGAGACAGGTGAGAGCAGAGCAACACCGAGCCTAGGGGGGGGGGGATAGACTGGTTATTAGGCCCAGGCTTCAGCGCCATCCATCTCCTGGAGCCCCAGCACCGGTCATCGACAGCATGAGTACATAGTCTCAGGCCTGAATACAGATGTGGGGCTCGCAGCCAACCACTGGGAGAACTGTGTGGAGGGTCAGTCCCATTCACTATTCATTCTCTTCTGTGTCTGGGGTCCCCTGAGAGACAGATTGGGAAATTAGTTTGTTAGGGGTTGAATGAAGAACTCTGTGGAAGGACTCATTGAAGAATGTGACTCTTTTTTTTTAAACCGTTGCAGACGAAAGTTTAAATGTGGAAGAAAGGGTTTCGTAAAAATGAAAAAACACCTAGTTTGTAGGAGTGGAATACATTAGCGTCAACATTTATTGTGGCCTTGGGCAAGCAAGCAAACGAGGAAAATGTCATAGTATTTGGTAATTCGCATTGGCCTCCTCTGATCAAACAGCATAAACATCGTGACGGTCTTCTAGCCAAGGCGTTCGTGTCTTCAGTTAAAGCTGCCATTGACAGGTTTGCCGCGCGTGCCTATGAATGTGTGTTTCCGTCCGTGTACGTGCGCGGATCCATGTGTGTGTGAGTGAAAGTGTAGACAGTAGGTCAGACAGGGAGAGGAGGGCGGAAGCTAAATACAGCCCTGTCATTAATCGTCTTGTGACACCGGGACGGATGGTCCCTGCCCCGTGCCATCAGTACACACACATCTCACACACATCCATCACAATACAGCGGGCACAGATAGACCCCAGAGACAGACAGGTGCGCACACACACACACACACACACACACACACACACACACACACACACACACACACACACACACACACACACACACACACACACACACACACACACACACACACACACACACACACACACAAACACGTAGTTATTCACACGTGTGCTTGTGGTAGATTTGTGTAAAATAAAAGGGAAAATAGGGTATGATACTCAATTATTCTAAGAGCTATTAAAGTATCCAGAGATGCTGGGAAAGCATTATTTGTTTTAAGCATCGCAGTTTGATTAATACCCCTGAGAAGCTCACGTTCACTCGATTCAATATTCAAGTGCTTTGCTTCTCATTAATCACAACACAATACGGCGCTTCGGCCTAGCGCTGAATGAGTAAGCGCATCATTACTGCACTGCAATCCTACGGTGTTTCCACGTTGAGGTGAGTATATATTAGGGTATTGAGTAAAGGTGCCGGCACTTTAAATACATTGGGTTGACATTTCTGTGAATATTTGTTTGTGTGCTTGTGTGTGTATCTACCTGTATGTATGCATGTGTCTCTGGGTGTATATGGGTCTGTCTGTGTGTGTGTTCGCTAGAATATGCATGTGTAAATGCGTGTTTCGAAAAAATCTGTTCATATGTGCAATGTGCATGTGTGCGTGTGCAAGTGTATGTGTATGTGCTTTTTTGAGTGTGTGTCCGTGTGCATGCCCGAGTGTGTGGGAGGATGATCGATAACAGAACAGCAAGTTCCACTGCTTAGTCACTCTATATGCTCCTTGCGGCTGCCATGGCTCTTGCGTTGCAGACAGTTTGCCGATAGCAAGCACCTCATCCGACCCCTCTCTGTGAGGTACAAATGCTTCTCGTCTTCCCTAAACTATGGGAGACACAAAAAAAGACACACAGAACCATCCGGAACGCCTCATAAGGGAGTGGTTGATTAATTATTACGCGTTGATGGCCAAGATGATTAGGGAGCACGCTTTTGTCCCTGATTAAACATCTCTAATTATAGACAAGGTTAATGGGGGTTTGATCCATGCTACTGCGTTGTGCTCCTCGCTGTATCCAAGAGGTTTCCCCATTAACTCCAGCGCCTCCACCCGCACCCTCCAGTAATACTTCCGTTCAAGCCACACGTCAACCTTTCCTCTTCTCCCCCCCCCACCCCCCCTTGCCACCCTCCCATCCCTCCAATGAGTTTCTTTGACAAAAAAAACGTTTGACACTTAGTAAATTGTTTTTTTACCTCTGAACGTGTTATTACGAGGTCACGGACTCTGGGAGCTTCATAAATTACCCTTCCTTATTGGAGAAAAAGAAAAGCCTTTATTTTAAAAGCAGGACTGGTTAATGGGAAACAAACAAAACCAGCTTGACAGCTCCTCCTGTTGCCACGGTGAGCGCGAGTGACAGCTCATCCCGTTTCTGTGATTATTCTCTCTGGAACACCATCAGAAGGCATCCATTTGTCTTCTTCGCTCCATCCTCTTTATTTTTTATTTTAACCATCCCTGGCCTGTGACAGATAGTTCAGTCCAATCTATCAACCGCTGTCTTCGGTCAGGGTGTTAGAGAGGGAGGAAGGGAGAGATGGGAAGAGACACAGAGACATACAGAGGGAGAGACAGAAAGAGAGACAGAGAGGGAGGGATGGAGAGATTCAGCTGGTTCATGCACATACAACACATCAAGCTCATCTCAGAGCCTGTTACTCTAAATGGGATAAGCGTTAGGAGGAAGAAGAGGAACAAGGGAGAACAAGACAGAAAGAAAGACAGAGAGGGAACGAGACAGAGGGAGAGAGGTTGAATCTAGCTGCCCTCTGTCTGGCATACGCTGATCCCCTGTCATAGCCCGACCTCTGCAGTAGCCGGCAAATGAAAACCAAGTGCTGGATTTGAATGCAAACACGGCACTGCTCCAGAAAAGAGAAGACAATACAATGTGTACGGGAGCTTTTTAAAAATCCTATCAGCACACCATGGTACCAAATGGGGAAAGCCAAACATTTGGTGGACCAATTATTTTAAGAAATAGCTCAGAAAATAAGTCTACATTCACATGGAAGTCTTTTCAACAAATAATCAAAAATAAAGCATTTGGGTACAGGCACACCATTCGCTCATAAAACTGTGGTTTCCGTGTACGTTTGAGTTGATGCATTGACCTTCTGATACTTACATCGACCTTTTCAAGCAATCTTCGCGCTCCCGGCATGCATCAATACATCAATAAACAATGCCGTCAGGCAAGGACAAACACATCACTGCTTAGGCTGCTGCCTCAGGATGTGACACACGTACAGGAACACACACACACACACACACACACACACACACAAACAAACATACGTGTCAGCACATACACTTAACATGTAACACACAAAGCATGCATCACATTATGAATGTCAAAACATTGAGAAGTGAGCAGGCTGCAATGGATGCAGGTCAATGGCATAAATATATTAAGTGTACAAAAGGACCGGTTGCACAAGTCTGCCTTATGTATCAAAGTGAGCATACACTTTAAACTGGCTGACGTTTTTTTTTTTTTAACACGTGGACTTCCTACAAACAGATCCTTGAACATGTTTATTTTTAAGCTCCCCTATGTATGGCGATAAGCGAGGTGAACCTGCGTCGCCTGACACACAGACCTTATCCAATCACAAGGAGACCCCATTACCACACAGTTTCCCAGTCAATGATTTCTCATTTAGGTCCCACTCCCCCGATCCTTCAGCTCGTTCAGGCCTTGATGGATAACCGGATGTGAGAGTGAGAATGAGGCTGTGCGTGTGCGCGCGCTTGCGTGTGTGTTTTTTCGTGCGTGTACGTGTGCGTGTGTGTGTGTGTGTGTGTGTGTGTGTGTGTGTGTGTGTGTGTGTGAGCGTAAGCATGGCAATGTGTGTGTGTTTGGATTTGAAGAATATATTTTGCCTTTTTGTAGCGTGCTGGGAAAACATTACGATGTGCGATTTACGATATCCAGCTTAGCTGAGTTATGAAATGTGACAGGTTTTCTTGGCTTGTCTGTTTTTCCTGCGAGAAGCGCCAAAAAAACAAAATGGCTACAAAATGAAGTTCCCTTTGGTACAATTAAGTTATTTCATCAGAAAATCTATATTCATGTAGAGATCAACGCGTGTTCCCAAGGTAACGAGAATTGTGCGTTCAAAAGAGTCTGTAGTGATGGCGATGGCAAGCCCCTGCACACTATTCTAAGTCTTGGAAATCTTAAACATGCCCCGTAAACGGGGGAAAAACTGACAGGTGTGCCATGCGGCGACACTGCTACTGAATAGTTAGGCAATTTCATTAATGTATTCAAACTTGTAAAAACATGAAATTACACTAAGGCTTAGCAAAAGCATGGAAACAATTAAAAAAACGTTCCATAAAACACCCCAAAATTAAATACCAACATATGTTTTTTGTTCTGACGGCAGAGCGACAGTAGACAGGTGCCTAGCTACCAAAACTAGTGCCGTTTTTTGGGCTACAGAGCTATTCCTCAAGGTATGGGGAGGGTTGAGATGAACCGAGTGTGCACGCCAGTCTGGGGCCGTGTTCCAATTGTCTCAGTTGTGACCTCTTTTCCTAATACCTATAAAGTGAAATACACTATGTAGTACTGCATTTAAGGTAACAAGTATAGGGGGAATTCAAGGAAAAATCTGCATTGTGGGATATATTGCGGAACACTACAAAATGCCCTAAATGATTCCCTAAATAGTGCGCTATATAGGGCACAAGTTATCCAATTAGAACATGGCCTGGGTCTTTGAGAAGGACACGGGAACACGTCTCGCCAAGCACGCTA
This sequence comes from Gadus morhua, assembly GCF_902167405.1. Lineage (NCBI taxonomy): Eukaryota > Metazoa > Chordata > Actinopteri > Gadiformes > Gadidae > Gadus > Gadus morhua. The sequence continues at coordinate 18,172,494 of NC_044055.1, read as the reverse complement.
CCAAATGAGATGCATCAAAAGCCTCTACCTATATCCAAAACACAACGTAGGACATTGTTGTAATCGCTACTAACGATGACAGGGTATTAACTCATGGCTTCAAAAGTGCTAAACCTAGCAAACCTCGGTCTCCTACTTGTGATGCAGGTGTCTGAATGAATTGATTCAACTGTCCTCTTCCCAGAGAATGAAATACGACGATACAGTAAAACATTGCCTGAGCGTTACCGTCAGCGGCAGCAGCACGCCCTGTTGGCTCGACGGAGCCACTTAGTCACAGGGTGCTCAGCTGCCGTATCTACTCCTTGCCATCTCCTTTACGTGCGGTACAGCCTCATAGACAAACGAGCATGCACGCAGACACGCACGCGTACATTCACGTTTCTACCCAACATACACCGGAAGACACACCCAAGGCACAGTAAAGAGATTTTCAGGCCTAGGTCAGTCCCGCTCCACCTACGGAGCACTCTTCTGTGATAATGGAAGAAGGTGTGCCCTTATTTGGCAGACGCCCTTATGCCAAGTGATTTACACATCAATCCAGATACATGGGATTATGCAGCAGGAAGGGGTCGGAGTACCTCCTGCTCAAAGATGCCTTGAATGTGGTGATTGAATCCAGTACTCCTAGCACCTGTATACTATCCTTCACTATCCAAATATGATTAAAGTGTACAAGTAAAAATAAAAGGGTCTATGTAATAAACGTAGCACATATTCATCAAATCCACATATTCGATAAGAGAAAGACTTTTTTATCAAAGCATTCATAGTGAGTGCTATGACCGTCCCTCTCTTGGTAGCCAGGCTGTGAGGAGGCGCGAGCGTCGGAGGCCAGGCCTCCTCCATAGTCCCTCGGCCTCCCACCAGAGTCCCTGGTCCAGCAGCAGCAGCAGGTCATAGGTCAGGGCTGATTATGAATTGTTCCAGGTTTCTGGCAGACTTGGTGTACAGCCTCTTGGGTATAGCTCAAATGTCAGCTGCATCTTTAATGCAGTGCCCCCCCCCCCCCCCCCCCCCCCCGGTCCTTCCCTCCAGCCAAGCTGGCCATGTCCCAGGCAACATGGCCGACCATGTCAAAGTAGCTTGAAGTTACAGTTAGATCAGTGGTACACCAAGTTTCTCTTTTGGGGACTCTACTCCTGGAGGATTTGGAGGGGGTCAGAGGTACCCTCCCTAATATATGAATTCTGTGCCAACCGACAAGAAGGGTGAATAGGATGGACGATGCCGCAGCACTCCAGAGACAAGAATACATTTTACGAAAGTACTTTCGGAATAGAAGCCCCTTAGATATTATTTGACCTTATTTCCTTACATCCCAAATTCTATGGCGGTCACACAACTTGAAATTAACAGGAATGTAACTCTTTTAGGGTTTAAAATACAAAGTGATGCCCGATTTGTGAATGGTTGATATTTTGCATTACCCATTTGCATTCTTTCATTTCTCTTCCACTGAACCACATGAGAACCACATGCACACACCTAGTGATGTCATGCATCCCCACTGTCTGGTCATTGCTGCATTCTAATTGCGGGCTTTACAATTCAAACAACAAGAGAGTCTGGAATAGTGTGAGTCAAATAGTGATGTGGTGTGTCTTGTTCCCTCACCCAGCACGGGAGCATGCCCAAACTGGCAGAGTCCTACTAGGTTTCAATAAAAGATGGTTCTGTTCTGTCCCACGACACTCCCTTCTACACCTGGTCAGTTCTGTGGTGCGGGAACAGCACCCCCTGGCAAACAAGTTACGCCACTGCAGCTGAATGCTGTTAGGCGATGATGTACATTAGATGTGTGAGTTGTGGCCGCGTAGTACAGCGTCTAAGTTATTTCCATTGTACAAATTGTTTTTGGATAATACCATGCAAATCGACTGAAGGCCTACACACCGTTATAGTTTTCTCACCACACCTAATCTCAGACTATTGTCTTTGGTAATCATGGGTGAATGACTCACTCAATCCATGCACTTTCGGCCCGTTAATAACCCGTCGAAACCAGACAAGGGTAAGTACTGGTGGCGTGGGTGTGTGAGTTAAGATACTGAACTTAACATGTGCTGATCTAAACTGTTTCATCATGTAGGTATTAAACACAGGGTTGAAGTGTACAGTGCACAACCCCATAAACGTAATAATTATACACTAAACAGCTTAAACATTTCTGGTCTTTTGCATTGCTAAACACTTAAATAATAAGGTTTTTAAAAAGCCCTCTTAGTGCATATCCTAGTTTATTTTGTTCTTATGAACGGGCTTATTATTTGTTAGGGTTATTCTTCTTTACTGAGAGATCCCCAAAACTATAGCCTATGGTCAAAAGGTATATAAAATGGCATGATTGTAGAACTTGTAAAACAAGTAACGGATACAAATTAAGGATGGGCCAGATCCGCCAATAGGCGGCACTATTATCAGCGTTTAAATGTAAACTTCAAAGCACTGCCATTTCCACTGGGAAAGTGCCATGTTCGTAAAACTATTCAAACAAGCACATTTTGAAGTAAATGAAGAACAAATTTAATGTTTCAACATATTTGGCCCTTTGGATTCAATGCAATGACCATAAGTTAACTTGACAAAACACACACACATCAACTGATTCTGAGCCGTAAGTCATAAAAGCTTCAAACTTGACACTAATGTACCAGGTGACAATATGCTTAAAACAATGATGGCAATCAGATCAAAGAGAGATATACCATTTTATGTATAATATATGGATATTTGCAAATTTTAAATGGCTATTAATCAGAAAATTGACAATTAATTTGTGTACTTACCCTTCCCGAATGGCCCATATACTGCGGCTCCTGCTGTTTCTTTTAGCATGAATCAGGGATCCTAATTTTCATAGATAAAACACAATGGCAGAACAAGTACAATCAATAAAAATAACTATAACTTCTATTTGGTTGTCTTTAGAAACTGAAAAAGCAAAGCAGTCATTGCCTGATGATTTAACGTATGGATTTCATTAATTTGTACCCCTTCACTTCTCAGTGCTCCTTAATATGACTCTGTTCTCAATTACACGGTTTCCGTCACCTGACAATGATCACTCCTCCATTATGGAAGTTTCTTTAAAATAAATCGTACTACTATAATACCAGGCCTGTTGCTCAAGTTGGTCATGTGCTCATGTGCCAAGCAGCCGGCAACACACACACACACACACACACACACACACACACACACACACACACACACACACACACACACACACACACACACACACACACACACACACACACACACACACACGCACACACACCAAGTTAAGACGTTATGTTTTTAAACATAACGGCTCCGCCATCGACACACGCGCAGGTAAGAACACACACGCACGTGTACACACTGCAGCGACACTTGTCCTTAGCCATAACGGCTCCGTCATCGACACACACGCACGCGCACACACTGCAGCGACAATAGCCCAGGTAAAGGCCCATTCACAACCTACGGTAAATGCGGATAGGGACCCTTTTGTCCAGTCCAGGAGGTCGGTTCGCCTGTCAGTGGGTCCGTCGCCTCTGAGCTTACGAATCTGGAGTGCTCCGGGAGAAACAGAGCAATACCAACGAAATCGAGGCGACTTCCAACCATTCGCGTGAATGGTTGGAAGAGAGAGTCCAACCATTCGCGAAAATAGAGAGAGAGTGTTATGATATCTGTTTTGTATATATATATATATATATATATATATATATATATATATATATATATATATATATATATATAGTTTTATACTTATATTATACGATACACCTGACCTTTTTATTTTATTGTCAATGAGTTGTAACTGGTCATTTAAAAATGGCGCAACATTTTGAGGAGAGAATCTGCGGGTTGCTGAGGGGAGTCACATACCACCGCCGCGTAGGCCTACACTTTATACGCCTTTTTTTGCTGATTTCAGATGACACAAAGCAAAATCATATCCTGTACAGATTCCATGTTTGTGATTGTCGATGGCGGTCATTTGCGACACGACAGTCACTGCCCTCTAGAGGATGTTTTGTGTAACATCCATAACAACGCTCAAACCGGACGGAGGTATGAAGGGGGTAGTACCGGAGACAACGTTTGGTACGGACAAACGAATTTCGTCCGGATCCAGAGGTATGAATCCACCTTAAGACGTTATGTTTTTAAACATAAGGGCTCCGCCATCGACACACGCGCAGGTAAGAACACACACGCAGGCGCACACATCGCAGCGACACTCGCCCAGGTAAGACGTTATATTTTTAAACATAACGGCTCCACTGTCGACAAACTATCCCAGGTAAGACGTTCTGTCTAGAAGTTGCGATAAAAGGGAAGAGACAATGTCTCACCTCGACAAGCAACGGCAGGTCGTTCATTTTGTCATAAAAAACGTTAAATTCAAACATCGCGCCGACCAACATATCAACACACAAGTCAGGTGATCTTAAAGAGACAGTGTCCCTATAACGCAACGAAAACTTTACAATTACACAGTATGGTGAATTATGTCTATAGAGTCCACCACAAGACTACATTCTGATGCTCAAATGTAATATTATACTCCTCCTTGAGCCTCCCGAAATGTCTTTACACTTTGTTGCTCAAACTTAATATTATTATACTCCTCCTTGAGCCTCCCGAAATGTCTTGCGATATTGATATCCCCCTTCCCCCCTGCGGACTGTTTTAGTTGTTTTATTTTTCTTATGTTTTGTGTGTATGCTATGTGTGACTGTAGGCTACTGCTGCCTGTCTTGGACAGGCACTGGAAGAGATGTTTAGGCTCATTTTTTATAGACGCAAATGGGTGGCCTATGCCAAAAGATGCAGCAGACTCCAGTGCATCTGTGGGTATAACGTTTTGGACTGTGGGAGGTTCGGTGTGGGAGTTATAGCCCCAAACGCGTATTCCTTGGTATAGCGCCACCTAGTGGCCGGCGTGTCTGGATTTTGTGGTCTGCGTAGTGTTCACGGACCTGGATCTAGTCATGCAATTGGCGTGTCGGTACCAATTACGGTTTGGGCTGTGGTACCACTTCTAGGGGGAAATAATAATAGGAAGAAAAATCCTTACAAAAACAATAGGGTTCCAACCTGTTGGCTTGGCTCAGAAACGGGATTGGGCCTTTAATCTCAATGATGATTATTATTTTCAGCTAACCAATAGTAGTTGCCTTGCATTTTAAAATGTCAATGCACTTTTCAGCCCTGAGTAACAGTAAAAGCTATTGAATAATGGATTTGAATGCAAACTATACTACACTTTCTATTGAACAATTACCCCTGCTACCATAAATTGATTAATTGTATAATGTAATCAAATGCTCACACACAAGCTGCTTTCAGACACACGTGTAAGGCCTGATATTCTCTTGATGGGCCGTATGTGTCAACAACATATCCTGACATTTGTACCCTGAAAATCTCCTGAATAATACTACCTCTGAGGTAGTATTTTCTCCGTAGGGAACGTAAATTACCTTATATGTGAATGAGGAGTAGAAAGTCTGTATTTCTTACTCCACTTTAGTGGGAGTGTTGATGACGCTTCTGCATGTCATTGAGTGGCCCCCTAAATGATAATCAACCCGTTGCCTTTTGTTCGCTGAATGGTTAAAACAATTTTAAATGTTGGCACTGCTTTTAAAGGTCATTTGATGTGAACGAATGTTATACATTGTAACATTATAGGCAAAATGTTATTATATTATGCGCTCAGAAATGTATTACATTATCAATTGGGGTTTCCACATTATTGCTATGGGTTTAATCACAACTAGAGGTAGAGAGCACGCAATGCGCTCGCGCAAACAGTAGTCCATATAATAGGACCCATTATCATCCATGTAATGGCTATTTCTGGCTCTCCCCACACTCCTTGTCTTTCCTGAAACATCCATACCTCCTTTTGCACATTGTAGATGTAGAATGGTGACCTCACTTCTTTATCACACCCGCTCTGCCATTTGCTTTTATTCTCTCATCGTTCTACTTTTGGCTGCTGCTTTGATGAAGTCTACGTTAGAAATCAATTGGGTCTTTTTTGGGTTGCATCTTTTTGCATATTTATCAGCTTTTTAATTTCCACTAAATCCTGAATGTGCATATGAATACTGCATGATCTATTTGACCATCTCTGCCCTTAGCAGCATCAAGCAATTCTAGGTCCAATTTCTATGGCCCCCTTTTACACACAGGCACACTTATTTTACAATTGTTTCTCCCCAACTTGGTCCAAGCACTGTTTTTGGATGAACATCGCTATGTCATTCTCAATCAACCCAGTATGCAGCTAAAAGCTGTTTTCTTATATTTTCTGAAGGCATTTCCCTTACGTTCTGGACTGACACTAGGGGTTGTTTAATATGCACCGCAGCAGGCCTCAAGGGCTTGAATGCAGTCCACTCTTTCAAACGTGGTGTTTGCGGCTGATCCATATCCCACTCCACCATAGCGTTGATCTCATGACTGGTTTGCAAACAAATCTATCAGCTCCCCACTCTGGTCCAGCCAAACCTCTCATGACATTAATAATTGTTTAACATGTTGTGATTATCTAACTGCGTTCCTTCCAAGTCAGCCTCGAGTTAAAATACACATTGAGGAGTTTAAACAACATGCTTCCCAGCTCTCTTCCATTACATTTCAGCTTTATCTTGCTGCCGTTTCCCCCCATGAGTCCTTGGCAGCCTCTGACGGGAGGGCTTCTCACTAAGCTCTGCAACACTGCCCACCAGTGGACGAGAGATCACACAACTTTCCTCTATTTTCCCCTCTAGCTCATTTACACACCCATTCAACCATAATATTTGATATCATGTCTCCCTAACAAGTATGCAAACAAGCACAGGAAAAAATTATAACAATCTGTCTTCTAAAGGTAAAATCCTTTACAAAGTGATAACTCATTGTCATTGCGAACAATATGATAAATCAGAGTTGGAGATGTACAATTAATGTATACGTTATTTTATAGGATATAATCCTAACATCTACATTCTGCAAATTAGAATTATGTATTTCATAAGCGGTACTATGTATATTGTTGTGTGTTTAACTGTATTCCATCTACACAGGCCTACTGCATCACCAGGAATCTGCCGAGGACTTGGTATAGAACCAGGCCACTTTGAAGATGTTCAGCCGGAGGCAGTAAGACACTGTGGTTCATGGAGAGAGAGAGAATGAGTGGAGAGACAAAGAGTGGTGAGTCAATGATCTGCTGTTTTCCCCATCTCTCCTTTTCCATGCCTCAAGGACTTATCTTTGAAGACTATGACCTTTGACCCTGAGGAGGGGTCGGTATGCTGGTTAAAGGCCCTTTCATACTGTAGGCCAACGCACCTTTGCATTTGAAATGGGATGGATTTGTTGCTTTCACTGGAAAACAGACCATTCAAGGTTACAGGCATCTTCAACAGCATCCCCGATCCTCTCAGGGAATACACTGGCCTCTATTGGTGATATTTGGTAATGCAGCATACAAATCCATGCTTTGACAAATTCATACATTGTATTAAAATAATGTTCTAAGGTTATATACGTAAACCTGTTGTGTTGTTAATACACATTGCTTTTCAAAGTTAGTCGCTTGACAGGAAGGTATATTTTACTCTGCAGCAGTTGCGTTATTTGAACTAATCGTTTCTTCTAACACACACACACACACACACACACACACACACACACACACACACACACACACACACACACACACACACACACACACACACACACACACACACACACACACACACACACAGGCTCTCCGGCTATGGAGAGGGCTCTCCGTGTCCATGTACAGCACTTTAACAGGCACACGCATTTGAAAAGGCACCATCCAGGTGTTACTATCATCGTTGCTGTGAAAAAAAAACGAGCTGTGCAAACCCCGCTCACAACACTATTTCAACTATTTCCCTGTATGGGAATTCAGAAATGCAAATGCCATAACAGAGTTTATTGCTGTTTTCATTGCTGCTTATCTATGGGTTGAGAAACAAGCAGTTTTCTTAAATTTTCCCCATAACTATTAACCGTACCATACCGTGACTTAAAAACCGAGGTGCGTACCGAACCATGACTTTTTTGTACCGTTACACCCCTAGGGCCCCCCGATATCTATATTTAAGCATCCATAAAGTAGCATGCCATGGGACCTTTAACAAAACATTTTTGTCAAACACGTTTTTTTTTTTAACAATCCTTTTGAGAATAAACTATTTTACAAGGTGCCTGGCCAAGAGAGCAGCAGCAGCATTCAATTAAACACAATGCAATACAGTAATATACATAGTAAAAAAGTAAACAACACCACAGAATGGGTGGGAAAGAAAGAGACAGGACATTTAATGCCATGAAAATCAATGCCCAATTAATCAAAGAAAAGGAAGGAAATGTCCATGCAACTTAAATTCCACAAATCCTACCTCACCAGACGTTTAAGATGAGCCTCAGAAGTCCTTTCATCCACATGTTGAAACCTAAGGTACTTTCAATGCACATCTTTCAGCTCCCTACTTTGTTCCAGCCAAACATTTCATGACATTAATACTTTTCTAAGAAGTATCTCTGATTATCACGTGGTCCTTGCAGGTCTGCCCTGAGTCAAAATACACCCTGAGGGATATACAAAGGCTATAAGTTCTCCTTGACCATATACATATAAAAGTAGTCCAATAATAACAGAAAACTGTCTTTCATGTCTAAGGTTATTCCTTTCATTGTTCTTATTTCACCTTATCTCTTAATTAATCATAGTTCAGCTGCTTTAACTTTCAAATCAAGTGCCTCTTTGCTACAGACACAAGTGGTTCATTTTCCAAACAAAACACAAATGTTGATGTGGCCAAATAAATACCTAATTAATTACCTTCACCTGCTTTCAATTATCCCCCTTCCATTAACAACCCCAAACCCTGCTTAAATAAAAACAAAACAAACCAAAAAACAAACCAAAAAAAAACACAGGTGTGGATTTTACAATAAAGTAAATGTATTTCTTAAGATGGTGTTCATATGAGCCACCATTTTACATAATTTGGCCCATGAATACAAAATGACAGTGATAACAAACCAATTTAGTTTCCATGGCTGTTCGCCCATGGCTTCAAGCCCTGGCACTGTAACCTGCGGTCTAAAAGGACTATCTGGTCCAGACAGACTGGCTGTCCCCCTGAAGGAGTCCTTCCTAAGCGGGTGTCTGGTGTCACTCATGCCATGTCACATGGGGAGCTCTATAATAAAAATAGCCAGTGGGCTGGCAGCCAATGGAGAACAAAAAACCCAACAACCTGATGGAGATTGCAGGGATACTCAAGTGTGAACTTTCAGACATGGCAGTTAAATGTGCACTGATGCATTGTATGGGTGTGGAACGCGTCGCACATTGTGCTTAGGTTTGTACCTAGAGTTGTGATTTTCTCTCCTTTGGGCCAGGAAACAGAGTAAAACCAAAGACAGTCTGTCTTGGAGCCTGTTTAATCATCAGAGATATCGTATCTGTATACTTGTATGTTAATACAGTGAAAACCCCACCAAATGAAATGTGATGTAAAACAACAATTCAATATTTGTACACACTTTTTCAATGACTTTCCTTCAAATCTGAAAGAGCCTCAACCTACTTTGTATTCAACCTAGCCACCTCTATGATTTCTAATAGTATGCTCATGTTTATCCTAGCCATCTCAAGATGCATTTTTGATTTTTTTCTATGTTTTGTTAATTTACATGCCGGAGACTGAAGACATGCCCACCAAACAGTTTGCTCTGTTAAAACTTGCACCATCACAACGACAGACCCTGTATATTTTCAACCACCAAGATGCCGATCCTTCTGTTCTATGACCTGAATCCTTTATCAGCATTTCTTGAAGTTATCTCCCGCTGTAATGTTTCTCCTGTACCACACGATGGCAGTATTTGCACGTCTACAACAAGAAGTAAATCAGGACATTCGGTGGCCGCTAGACCGCAATCAAATCACTCTTCTGCCAGACACCACTCATTGCTGTTTAGCACTTGATCTAAAGGACCTGCGCGTTTATGATGAATTTTACAACAACTCTTCAGACGACTGATGAAAGACGGATAGAAAGAATTACAGACGGAGAGAAATAGAGAGAGTGAGCCTCATCACAGATCAGATATGATAAAGCCAAGAGGCTTTGGGGATGAGAGGAATGTGTCTAATTAGCCAACATGCAAGAGATCTCAGGAATATATTTGTAGCTTTTTGAGGAGATTTAGCCAAAGAAAGGAGTGAGTCTTTGGCTTAGCTTTCAGGCATGACATTAAAAGTTAAAAGTTACTGAGTATTTCAATCCAAATCCTTCATTTTGAAGTGAAACCCAGCCCGGATGCTCAGAAGTATTACATGTTCAAAGTGTTGAGGTGGGGACAGCGGCTCAAAAAATTATAATGGCCGATGAATCTCTTCACATGTCCCCTAGTTTAATAAACTTACAGTTCTTAGAGGTATAACCACTGTCGAAGGAAAAATGACCAAATCAGAGAAGAAAATCCCAAATATTTAACCTAACTTTATAACGCAAATATTTAATCTAACCTTATGATGACATTTATTTGAATAATTCTGCCATTGTGCTGGTAAAAAAAATATGGGAGAACACAGGATGTCACTACTCTTCCCCAAGCTACTGGGGTCAACGTGTTATGGCTAATAGTTAAAAAAGGCCATAAGGGAAAAAAAGTTTTAAAACCAGGAGTGAGGCAGTTGGTTTTTTCGTTGAGCAGTGGAGGTTTTATTGATGGCGGGGCCAGTTTGAGCTGATACTTCTAACAGCGTGGCCGTGCACTGCATTGAATCATAAAAGCACTTTGATCAAAAGGGCATGCGGGGGCTAAGAATAAACTGCACATACCTGCGTGTGTGTGTGTGTGTGTGTGTGTGTGTGTGTGTGTGTGTGTGTGTGTGTGTGTGTGTGTGTGTGTGTGTGTGTGTGTGTGTGTGTGTGTGTGTGCGTGTCTGTGTGTCTTTGTGTTTGTATATTTGTGTGTGTGCCTTTTTGTTACGCCCACACGCACACGTCTGTTTGTGATTGCATGTGTGTGGTGTGTGTGTAGGAGTGTGTGTGTTTGTCTGTTTTTCTGCGATTGCATTAGTTACAGGCATGAGCAGGAGCTGCATGAATAAGCAACTGAAGCAACAGGAGAAATGTGTCAAAAGACGAAAAAACATTGAACAATTTATAAATTGTGTGTCATACAGGTAATTGGTCTCATGACAGTCGTAATCTTCTGGCATCTCTCTACAGCATCGAACAAGGATGACTGAAGAGTCCACCAGCGCATAGTTGAGCATGTGAACTAAGCGTGTAGGAGCTCTCCTTGAGGGCGTCTAGTTTTATATCTATACCACATGGGCGGATGTGACATTCCGCGCAAACTCCTTCTCTCAGTTCAATCTCATTGTTGTGGCAACTCAAACACAGTGTTTCTTTGCAAATCTGTGCCTGGGGGATGGAGAGAAACTGAAATGAGCGGTGTATACTGGAACTCTGCGGATACCTATGCTGTCCCCATTCCTCGTAGACCTACATATACGGAGACGTAATTATATGATGTTCGGGATGGTGGTGAAATATTGCCCATGAGCTGAGCCTGACGGCCCCCCCACCCCCTTTTTGGTTCTAGTGTGTCGTTACTTATACATTGTGTCACTGAAACTGTGACAGGCAGGGGGGAAATAATGATGTACTGAGCTCTGAGCTCTCTCCGCCGGAACCGCTTCCGTTTCTGTGGAGCGCATGGAGGTTTTATAAAGAGACACTCACATTTACACACAGATACAAACACAGACAAACACAAGGACAACTTTGCATGGTTGGTAAGAGTACTGTGCGGGCTGCATGTCTTCTAATGTGTTGGTGGTGTCCTATTGGTCAATCAAACACACGTAAACAAACACACACACACACACACACACACACGTAAACAAACACACACACACACACACACACACACACACACACACACACACACACACACACACACACAAACAGATGTCATCTATACATATTTTGCAACCAAAAAAAGACACATACATCATGAAAATTGTACAATGTATATAATTGACATAGATTCCGGGAACAAATGACAGCAAATGACACATTTGTATTTTTTTTTCCAACCTCTGTCTGGATTCTCTCTTCACAATAAACACCAACCCTCCATAGGCTTTACATACAAAAAAACTAAACAAAACTTGTATTTTCTTTAATTGGCACTTCTCCAGCCACATTCAACTCATTAGTAATGTTGTCTATCGTCGTCAGATCTAGGATCAGTGGGTGGCTTTCCTTGACCACCCGCTAAGACATGGCAGGATCGAAAACATATCACACAGAATTTAGCCTTGGAGCCACATCCTTCAGCTCCTTGGCATCTCAGACAGACCCCAGGGCCCCTCGTGTGTGTGTGTGTGTGTGTGTGTGTGTGTGTGTGTGTGTGTGTGTGTGTGTGTGTGTGTGTGTGTGTGTGTGTGTGTGTGTGTGTGTGTGTGTGTGTGTGTGTGTGTGTGTGTGTGTGCGCATGTGTGTGCGTGCGTGTGTGTGTGTGTGTGTGTGTGTGTGTGTGTGTGTGTGTGCGTGTGTGTGTGTGTGTGTGCGTGTGTGTGCCGTTTCACCACAGGTGTGACATCGCTGGTCCATATCTGTCTGCATACACACATCTCAAATCAATGACCATTTCTGGAACGGGCCCCGTGACTCACCTATTGATCCACCATTTTGTAGTCTAATTTTGTGCAGACAATGCCATTATATTGGCCTTATAAAAGTGCAGCGTATTTAAGGGGTGGGGGGGGACAGAAGTGGTGGCACAAGCAAACAAAATCAAAAGCGGAAGAGGAGAGACAGGAGAAGACCAAAGGATGGGGGGTGGGAAGGCCAGGCGCGGGGGGGGGCACGTTGGAATGGGGTTGTGCAAATTTTGGCCGATGACATCGTGGTGCATAGCCATTGAAAGTGATGTCAATTGAACATACTGTAAGTCGCAGATCTTTTTATTGGAATGTCCCCACAAAAGGTTGTGGTCCTTCCCCTATGACAGTGACAGAGAGGCCGGAGAGCACAGGTTCAGTGTAGATCACCGTGACCAATGAGTTCCCTTAGAAGCTATAGCCCCTTATCTTACTTTCTTTCTTATCTTTTATCAGATATTGAATTGACCGCCAACCACAACAATGTTTTCGAAAGGCAGTCACAGGCTAAGGTCTAAACCGGGGACCAAGAGACATCTCAATAAAGAAACAAAGACATCCATCAGACACAAACGTACAAACACACACACACACACACACACACACACACACACACACACACACACACACACACACACACACACACACACACACACACACACACACACACACACACACACACACACACTAATACTCCTAGCCTCAGCTCATACCGATCGTAGCAGGGGCCGGTCAGAAATAAAAACAACAAAAGCGCATTTTTCGAGCACCAAAATGGCCTGAGAAACTTAGTAAATAAAGACAAAGGGGGGAGAGAGAGAGAGAGAGCGAGAGACAGCCAAGGACAAGGGTCCTATCTGCCAACAGATGTCAGTTGGGAGGCGCCTGGCAAGAAGGGGACTAAAATCCGGAGCTATTCAAGGAACGGTGACACAGGTGCGATCAATCAGGTAATCATAGTAGGCAAGCTGTTATCCCCAGGTGGAGGCGAAGGCAACGGCTCTTCTTATTTGTCTTCCCAATCCGCCTCCATGAGCTGTGGTAAAAGTCCTTTGCTTGTTCGGTTATTTATTAAGAATAGTTTTTCAGGAGGTATGTGGTGTTTTTTTTTTTAAATGTATTGGAATGATCTGGCTCTTATTTCTGTGATTTGGCATGAATAGCGTCAGCTCAAGCCCCCTGTGGAAAACAAGCAGGCGAACAAAAACAGATCTTATTGTTGAGCGGACCAGATGCTGAATATTTGCAGATCTCAGCACCGTCACTGTTCGTGTGTCAGCCCCTTCTTTCCTTTGTGTTGCCATTCGAGGGACGGTCCAGCTGGGAACCGGTACCAGCAGGTCTGGTCAACCAGACCTCTGGTGTGGTGGGCTGGGTTCAGCTGTGGAACGCACGCAATGCCCCGATTCCCAATTCATTTGAGGATCTGATCTCCCTGCAATGGTCTGAGCCTTATACGGAGGACCCGGGCCGATTATCTAATGATGCGTGTAACGACCTCCCTCGCTCCACTTCTGTACGATCGTAGCCATTGTGCATTCGAATGACTAACACAACAATTAAAACCTTAACCCGATCTCCCAGGCCTCGTTAGCCGAGCTAAAACATTAGGCTCCTTGAATCAAAGGCCTCCTTCCATGGCAGCCTCCATCCAAAAATCAATTATTATAATAATCGGCAAACTAATGCTTCACAGATTGATGCAGTACACTGAAATCACTGGTCTCAGATGCATCGTCCCCTCTCTGTTTTTCCCCTCTCCTTCTCTCTTTGCCTTACCTTCTCAAACACAAAGCAACAAACACTGATGCCTGCACAACGTGTATGCATACACGTATACATGCATACCTTCATACCGAACTACATACAAGCCAACATCCACAGCTGTCCTGTACCTCAACACACGTCATTCCAAATGAGATTGCTGACCTTTCAGTAAAGTTCTGCACCGGCACTGCTTCCTGCCAAAAAGTGATCTTCAGCTCAGTGAGGTCTTAACGTTGCATTACCCCACCCGTCCAAACATTCCCCAGTAGGGTTTACGTTTAAATCAAACACAACGTCATGGTTATGTCGGGCTGTGCCTCGTGAGGGAGACCGACTTTGAAGTTCGTGCAGACTGATGAAGTGAGGGGAGGAAATAGAAGAACCCGCAATTGAAAAAATATCCAGGAAATAGAGCAAGAAAATGAGGAAAGGGAATACAGTGAGCTGGAGGAGAAGATAGGAGCTAGATGAAATGGCCGGGGTACACGCCATATATTCATCTCTGTGCCAGATTGAATGTCCTATGAGCTTGTGTGTTCGTTCTGTATAGCGGTAGACAGTCTGTGATGGAACAAGTGGTTATAGTACCGTGAAGCTCTCTGGGTAGTGAGACGGCTTGTGCTCTGATATAGAACATTGTTTGAAAAAATATGAACAAAAATATACACCAACGCTGGTTGTGGTTATGATATCTTCCTGCAAACATACAGGCTCTGTAGAGCTCATGAAATAGCACATCAATGGAGCACATTCATTATTTTTGTTTGTTTTTGTTTTTTTGCCTACAATTGACCCAACAAAAAAAAGCTGATAAGCTGGCACTTGCTATTTCTCATTTTTGGTGACAACATTGATTTTCCCATTATTCGAAACCCTATTCATTTCCAATGCCGTGTTCTAACTGTCATTCCTTGACTAGGCAGGGAATGGGAAGAGGGTGGTGGGGATAGGGCAGGGGAAGGTGGGGGAGGTGGAAGGTGGAGGGAGAGAGGAGAGGAGGGGGGACAGCTAGAGGTTCTTAAATGACACACCCCAGCTCCCCAAACATTGATCTATGGAAGGAAGGTCACCCGAGACCCACAGGGCATAGCCTAGCATGTTTTCTGCTTACATGGGGCCTTCCTCCCAGGGGCCGGGCGTAGGGGAAGGGCTCTGGGGTGGAGCTGGGGGGGGGGGGGGTTCAGTGATGATGATGATGAGGATGAGGGTTAGGGGGTGGCGGGCGGGGGGTGATGAAGGGTCACATTTCTTTCACAGTGGAGGGGCCGTGGTCTCTGTGAGTGTGATCACAGCTATTATTACAGCTTACATGACTTAACGTCACAAAGTGCTGATGCAGGGGGGAGTGCGTGTGTGTGTGTGTCTGTGTGTTTGTGTGTGTGTGCCTATATGCGTGTGTAGCAGGGGGTCATATATATATGTGTATGTGTGTGTGTGTGATGATGTTGTGGCTTTAATATCTTAAGAGGTTTGGCGGGGCTTACCCATGGCCATGTTCAGATTATCCCCTTGCCAATGGTTAAATTCCATTTAAAGTTAATTTTTTTTCTATGAATGTTACAGAGTGGGGAAAACCACTTGGGCGCTCAAATTTTCCAGAATCATTAATAAATAAATAATCGTAAATATATAAATTTGACAGACGTGGCACTAATCAATGTGGCTCAGCTGTGTTGCAGAAGCTCCCCGAAACCTCTGGCTCCCCCCTCCCGTGATGCGACCCAACCAACAGCTAGCATCCCAGCTCGTACCGTCTGTCACGTGCCTCGTGTACACAAACATCACCTCCGGAGAACCCACACACCCAGAAACAAAAAACGTTAGAAGATGCAAAAAGACCAGCTCTAATTGTGTCATAATATAGCACAAAATAAAAAAAGACCAAGAGCAGAACTGAAAAACGGTGAATACTAGGAATACTCGTTGTTCTGTCTGTTCTAACACGTGACCCAAAAGGATGTCCATCTGTATATATTTTTTTTTTCTTTCCTCATAACTGTTAAGTTTTGGCAAAAGTGACTCCAGACTTCTTGTCCCGCCCCTCTTAAACCCCGCCCACCGCATTGCCTTATAAGCCAAACCCTCTCCCAGTGTCCCAAACTCAGTCCCGATTGGCAGATTCCACCTGTCAATTATCGCCACAGCAGCAGCAGCAACGCGGCCAATGAGAGCAGGGAGCTGAGGACGCAGGGGAGGTTCTGGCTGGCCGACCCCTTGACCACCCTCTCGTTCTCCGGGCGGGCGTACACCATGGGGGGCTGCGTGATCGGGACGATGAGACGCGGGCTCGGGGGGCAGTCGTCGGCGCATATCCCGCTTCCTGAACCGCTGGCGTCATCACCTATAGACGGGGGGAAGGGCAGACGGTTCAACGTTGTTTAACGGATGAATCATCAGGGCACTCACCGCTATGTTCAACGCCTGTGAGGCGGTGATTAGGGAGGTTGGACTCCCAGCTGGAAGACTCTGGGTTTGATTGAGATCTATCTGAACCGTACGGTGCCGTCTGTTTATTATTCCTGGCCCTTTCAGTTCTATCATTAAACATGATTCTACAAAGCAATGTTAACGTTTGCACTGCGTCATATCGTAATGTATTAACACTACTAAAGTAGTTATTTCAATACTTGAAGTGTTGCTTTATTCCATTTGCTGATGTGGTGGGAGCGGTGTCTTCCTGAGCTAAATTTAAAATATAGGTGGTTGGCTCATAGTAGCTCCAGCCCCAGACTGGAGGATTAGGGATTCAGCAAGAGTACTTACACAATCAACCTCACATAATGTCTGACCTCAATTATTACAAAACTGTCATCATGATTAAGGCCAAGCTTTTTTTTATTTTCCCAAGCATACCTACCACGCAATCCCCAAAAGAGCTTAGCGAATGGAGTTTTGAATTCGGTGCGATTCACTGAGACGGTGAGATGGGTCTTCAGACTCTAATACCTCTCTTTGAGAAGTAGGTAAAAGAACCACTCCCCAGAGGGATTGCAGAACTACAAACCAAAATCGACCAAAAATATTAGCAGGGAGAGAGCACATCTGTCCCTGACCACATTGCAAAAGTCATAAATAGTGAAAGGTGCAAAAGCCAGCCTGTCAAAAGAGGAAACGGCTATGAAAGTATGATTTGCTTTACTGTGAAATCTAGAGATAGCCATGTCTGAAATGGTAAGCCCAACGAGACACCTGCCTTAATGTTTGATGTACAATCTAGATGTATCCGGAAACATGATAGACGGGTTTCAACAGAGCCGTGTGAAGCTATAAAAGGTGTCATTGAAGATTTCTCTGGCATAATGCTCTGTCTGCTATGGAAGCTTCCTTCCTTCCTTTACATTTTTTTAATTATGATATTTTCCTTTCATATTTATAATCATTATTTAATTGTTGGTGAGATATTGAAGCAATTTAAATAGCTTAAAATATTTTTGAGGATTTTAGCAATTTCCTTACTGGTGTCCACAAAGTCCACGTCGTTGCCGTTCAGGGCGTTCTTGAGGCGGTGGGTCATGATCTTCAGCTGCATGATCTGCTGGCGTATAGTCATGTCTGGTTTGGTGATGTCAATCTCCACCTCAGGGTTGTTGATCTGGCTGGCCAAACCATCGCCCATGACCTCAGGCAGGTACCTGACAATACCCCACAAAGGCACGGACACACATTTTCACACACACACAAAGACACGCATAAAAAAATAAAATTCTCTTAAAATAATATATTTTTCGATTAAACCTAGACAGTACGACACAATAGTGTAAAATAGAATAAATAAATACATATAGAATTAAATACATGCATAAATAAGCATTATAAAACAGCATTGATGAATACTTGGTCCGGATTGGCCTGTAACGTGTCACGGGTGTGCATTCCTTTTCAACAACAGCACACCTCTGCCTTGTAACAGTTCCAAATCAAAGCGCTACGAATCCGAATGGAAAACAAACGGTCCACCAGAATACCGACCAGATGTCTCCTTGACAACGCTAAAACAACAAGACACTCTAAGCAGCGGATTTAAGTGGATCAAAATCGGCGAGGCTCACCTGGCGCGGTTCATCCCGTTCCAACACCTGTCCTCCGCACCTGCCCCGGTGGCCATGCGGTCGCTGCAAAGGACGCTGGGAAGAGAGACCCAGTAGGGCTGCATGTCCTTCAGCCTCCTGGACGCGTCCAACACCTGCCCGGCGTCAGTATACATCAGTGCACGGTACTCATAATGCTTTCATGGACGCCCCATGCAAAACACTGTAACAATAGGTCCAATACAATACATGATTGTATCTGAAATACCCTTTGACAAAAAACATGACATATTCCTTTAAGGGGTCGTAAACCAGAACCACTGCTTCCTCTTTAATAGTAATTATTTTAAATTGGAACAGCAATTAACTGGATACCTAGCGTTTAAAAAAAGGATTTGGCACAAAGAGGACAAAACATTCTTTCTTCCCATCGTTCCATTTCCACATCCATTGCCTCATCTCACAGCCTTTGATGTGGATTTGGACTGTATCAGAGAACATAGTTTGGCTGGACCATCATCAATAACAAGCCATGTAATAAGGGATACTTTAGAAGCCTGGACAGCCTCTCTTTAAGAGGTCAGAGCCAGCCCATTCAGTTTCCGTCGGAAAGCCCGACGATTGAGTGCACTTACCATTTGCTCTAGTTTGCCGGTGCTGGGCCCCACCCTGTCCTCCACAATAATCTTCCCCCCTTTCGACACCTCTTCCTGGGCTGTCGTGCTGGTGACCCCCCCCCTGGGACTCCCACATGCCTGGAACACCTGCGGCAGAACCAAAGTAAACACGCAGAAGGAACAAGAGAAAATAGAAAGAGAGGTTGAAGAAATGAGAAGCCATGAAGGAATTTATCCGCATCTTGAAAGAAACTTACATTAAAGCAGTTTCCAATAGTTTTTGACCTGTTGACCTGACCAGTTGTTCAGTATAAAAATCTTGTCGACCCCAACTTGTTAAATTTTTTGTAAGAAATATATGTTTATTTCAAGAGCAGGATATCCCTTCTGGCTATTTGTATCAGCGGGCCATCTGTTCATAAATACAGGACCTTTATTAGACCTCAGACATAATGTTTTCTTTGATCAAATTCATCACAGCATCAAATATCTATTTTGTGTAAAATACACTATAAAGGCGATAGAGCAGGATGATCTTCTTTTCACATATGCTTGTTTGACAAAGAAAACGGCAACAATATGCCCTTTAATGGGTGTAGCTAGTTCAGGCGGGACACTCTAGTCATGCGCCCCCTATCAGCTGACAGCTAACGTGGTCCAAGTTAGGTGTGCTGGGCATAATTCCGCCCCCCACCACCCCAGCCTCCCCCTGCATTGGGGGAGGCTTGCTCTGCTTTGTATGCAACCTATACAATGGGTGGAGCTATCTGATGTACCCCATGGGGGGATTGTATAGCGCTCCCTGTTGGTATTCTGTATCTGACATCTGCATGTCATGCTTTAAATCCCACAGCAGGGAGCAACAGGAAAGAGTGGAACCATACCGCCAAACTAAATCGTATTAGCATGGCATGCATTAAATGGTCACAACATGATATGAGTTATTCCTGACAGAACGGCGCGATCGGTCGAAGAAAGCACGGCTCTGCTGTCTGCTTTCCACTTCCAGAATTAAAATGAAACTGGAGCAGTAAGGTTACAGACTTGCCCTGTGCACTTTACTCCTCCTTCTAACTGTGGACTCAATGTTGCACTGTATATAACCTTTGTGGCTGTCCCGTGTTGACAGGAATGAAATCCAATAATGCCGAAACCAACTCTGTGAATAGCATCATTGTATGGGAAGCTGTACTTTGGCTGCTGCTGTATAGCGACAAGAACTGTATGTTTTACTGGATCATGGAGAGTTTGTGTTTACAGTAGGTGACCGCAAACACACAATATAGGAGACTAGGACAGATTTATGCTACTGCTTTCACAGTGCCTGAAGGACTGGTTCATGACATTGCCATGGTAGATGCAATCACTCTCGACTATATTTATATGCACGTGTTTATATATTTACCCGCACCACAAGAAAAGTCAGGTTAACTCTGGCGTGTTTGGAGTAGCGCTAATTCTGTTGTACTTGTATAGAGTCATAATAGCATTATCCAGTGTGACGTGAACTCAGTCTTTACTGCTAGGTAACATTTTGTGGGTTTTGGGGAGGTTGATTATACAATTGGGCTATAAATTATACTATGTTTACTCAGATCATAGAATCTTATTTGACTCAATGTATAATTACAATAGTCAACAGAATAACAGTGAATATAAGTGAACAGAATGACTTTAAGGGTGGCAGAAGTATTGACTTCATCTTCAGCAATTTATATCAAATGTATTCAATAATACAAACTGCAATCCACGCGTCTACGGTAGCATTAGAAGTTATGCAATCATTTACTTACATCACCTTAGGGATTCCTTGCCCTTATTTGATGAATAATATAATTGGACGCAGGTAAAATAAATGATAAACTCTCTAAACCAGACAAGAACCACCAGAGACACGCCAGTCTACCACGCTATGAACACACACACTCTTTATCGCCAACCAGAACAGGGCCTTTGTTGCCTTTGTTTTTCATCTCACTATCTCACCGCTCCTTTTCCAGCCCTTTTCCACAACAATACCGCACAGTGATCCCTCTCTCACAGCTGCCTTTGTGTTTATAAAAGCGGCATAAAACAATATCGCTCAAACACCATTAAACACGAGGAGTGAGGCGTTGGGAGCGCATGTCCTGTCATGATTCAGATCTCTGTTTAAAAGCAGCCAGGTATGCGCTGCGGTCTACTATTCCACTGCGAGATGCGAAGAAAGCAGGCGTCACGCTGATTTGCACAAATGGTGAAAGTAGGGTGATGTAATGTGTCGGCAGGTTCGACATCTGCAGTGCCGAACTTCAATGAGAAGACAGGCCTAGTTAAATCAGAAGAAGCCGTTGCACATGACCACATTGTTTAGGTATTATAATCGCCGGCAATGTTGAGTAACAACCGTTGAACATGGGCAGGATGGTGTAGCGGATAGGATGTTCGACTCCCAGGCTAAAGGTTCCTGGTTCGATTTCCCAAGCCTCTGTAAGATTCTTTATCAAAGATGTCAAACCCTATACATAACCCGATGTGTTACATAATAATGAGTTGCATTTTTTTGTTTAATTCGAATTGCTATTTTATTTCATACCTAGAATCACCTACTGTTTAGCTCTTTCATGTTCCTTATCATGGCCCTCACCACGACCTTAGTATTGCAATGTAAATACAGAATGACCATGCTAGACTGCACCATAGCGTCTGCTCAATGACTCCATACGCAACACACACACACACAGTAACAACACACACTCTCTAACTCTCTAACAACCCACCCCCTTTTGGTGTGGCCATGACGGCAGCTTCCTTACCTTGCTGTTGACGGCCTCTATGTTCTCCATCATGGTGGAGATGGCCTCTGCTATGCGGTTGGGCAGCGAGAGGATCACCACGTCCACGCCGGTGGGCCCGTCGAAGCGGCCCGCCACTTGCACCATGGTGTCTACACAGCAGCCAGACACACACACACCGCAGAGGCAGAGACGTAGCGTTCAGCAGGGGAGGGTCAAGGGGGAAATATTAACCAACCGGTGTGCCGCGTACGCAGACTAGACAGCTGGTGATAGTAAATGAGAAGGTGCGACTGTTTAATGAAGAGCGAAATTATGCACAAACACAGATGGGTGGCTGTTTAAAGAAGAAATGAGCACAGAGATCCGGTGGAGAAACTTGTTGGAAACACGTGTGTGTGTGTGTGTGTGTGTGTGTGTGTGTGTGTGTGTGTGTGTGTGTGTGTGTGTGTGTGTGTGTGTGTCTGTGTGTGTGTGTGTGTGTGTGTGTGTGTGTGTGTGTGTGTGTGTCTGTGTCTGTGTGTGTGTGTGTGTGTGTGTGTGTGTGTTTGTGTGCGTTTGTGTGTTGTGAAGCTCACAGTGTTTGTGTGTCTGTCTTTGTGTTTGTGTGTGTGCGTGTGTGCACAGTGCACTGTAAAAAAATACTTAAATCATTACACACGGATGCAAAGACACACTGTTAAAAAAACACACTTTGATAACCACTACTCAAAAACGTGTGTATGTGTTGTACGCATTGCATTGTGTGTGTCGCCCTCTTTACCAGCCAGATGCCTCCACTCTGTGTTGAGGTCGGCCTGGTTGGCCAGGCAGCCCTTCATCACGTTGCTGCAGTAGTTGGCGCAGGGCCGTGCGGACGCCATGCCGCGGCAGTGGGGGCAGTAGGTCATCCTCATCATGGCCCGCATGCACTCCAGGCTCAGCTGCACCTGTGGACACCAGGGGGTTGGCATGGCCGTATTGCACCAGTATTTTTGGGCCTCAGTAAACAGTGTGGTGAAAGCAGACAGGAGGGCAGCGTGATGGAGAGAGAGAAACTGTAGCCTCGTGAGACTATAAGGATATTCACACTGGCGTTTTTGCAATCAATATCATTCTGGCCTTGGCTTGGCAGCCATTGATTTCCAAATGAGGCCGCTGCCTAACACAGTTAAAGTAAACTCCAGCCAATCAGAGTGATGCTCCTCGTTTCTCAGCCCTCGCCGAATATAGTTGGAAATAAAGCAAACACATAATTCTAATCTGAGAAAAGCCTCTTTGCAGATTTTTGTTAATCTTTTAACAGCACATTGTTCATTGTCTATTTTGGATGAAACTGTTTTGATTGCTTCATCGAGTGCCACATTTTCCCTGGGCGCCGCTATTGTTTTTTAATGCGTCAAGACTACGGCCCTCTTTGTCTGGCATGAGCTGAAGCACCCTGCCCTGATTGGACCTAGCATTCATACAGTGGGATCGGGATGCAGGCCAGACCGACCTACAGAGAGTCAAATAATGGGAGCTTGTGAGACCATCCCGTTCTCATGAGGCTTGTACTGCAGGTTGGAATGAACCCTGGGTGTATTGTGCACCAGTCAGTTACAGTCATCGGTGGATTTTCCATTGTAATAAAAATGAACAGTAAAGATACATGGTGGAACGATGTTTAATTTGACAATGGGTTCGGCTGACCTCAAACCATGGATGATCAAAGGCAGCCAGTTATAGACTAGAGCCCACCACGGCAATTTCAAGATACTTCTTATTTTACTAGAAGTTCTCGGCTCTCTTCTATCTATAACCGTTGCGCCCGTTTAAATCCGTTTCATGTGTTTGTGACGGCTGCATTAAGCCCTCTGGATAAAATGTGGAGGGACCCTTTTCCTTCGCCCCCGACAGCGTTGGAAATCAGACTACCAGTGGTGGGTCACTACCCGCAGCGACCTGCATTCAGCGTTGCTATGATTTCATTTCTACCCCCGTTGCCTTGGAAACAGGAGAATTTGGCTTTCTTATTACTTGTTTCACAAATGCCGGCAAAAGGGAGCCCGACTTCCCATGCAAACATTCCCCCGATCCCTTCATTCCTTCCATCTTTCCCCGATGCCTCTCCTTCCTCTGTCTATCCTACTAGGCCCCAGACTCCGCCTGGAAAGGGCCTGTGTGCGTGAAACACTGAATCTGGGTTAATACCAGTAAGCTCTGTTCACACGAGAGCACAGCTATGCATACAAAACCCCAGGCGAAAATGTGCATGTGTGTGTGTGTGTTTGTGTGTGTGTGTGTGGGTACATGTGCATGCTTGCATACGTATATCCATGTGTGTGTGTGTGTGTGTGTGTGTGTGTGTGTGTGTGTGTGTGTGTGTGTGTGTGTGTGTGTGTGTGTGTGTGTGTGTGTGTGTGTGTGTGTGTACGTGTGTGTGTGTGTGTGTACGTGTGTGTGTGCGTTTAAGGACTAGCGAGCCCAGCTATGCATACAAAACCCTTTTAAGCTGACATCTAGGCCAGCCCTGATCCTGCATGGAGACTGTTCCTCTCTCAGTGGCGAAGTCAGGGAAACACTTTCAACAAATATACACTACTTTACGCTGGGAGATGGGATAACAAGGATGGGCAGTGAAAACAAACCGGCAGAGGCCTCGGAAGACACTTCCCTTCAATGGATCAGTGCGCATTTATGTCTGCATGGCGGTCTGATTAAAAATAATAAGGGATTTGGGGTTAAGAGAATTAACATTGTCAGGACCATGGACAGCAACCATGACAATATAACAATAATAACAATTATTATGATTATGACTATTAATGGAACTAACTCTACAGTATATTTTCTCGGATATGTCGTTCTCAAACGAAAGACCAATGCAAAGACGAATGAACACAGACGATTACATTATAGGAGTTCAAAGGAAACAAGAGAAAGTTGAACGCAAAATTCCCCTCACACTCCCAGACTGCAGCAAAGTGAAAGGAGACTTGAGTCACAGGGCCTAGTTCTGTCTCCCAACTCTAATACTTCAACCACTCGTTAGTCACACGATGAGTCACACACGCACACACACACCGCTCCTTTTTCCCCACAAACAACATTCAGGGGGAGAGCAGAGAAGATTAGAAACAGAAACAAACCCAAAACAAGAGAGGTAGGTACGACAAGGCGAGCTAAATAAAGAAAGGCGGAGACCTTGATCGTGGCGAGGGGTGCGAAAACAAAAGAGAGACAGACGAGAACTGGCGGCGCTGATAGAGAACGCGGTCGAAGATGTTTTCACAAATTCACTTGATCTTACATCAGCCGTGCGAGCTGTGATTGCTGGGAACTCCAGGGCTGCACAACAACCGCCATGAAACAGCATTTTCTTTTCCCCCTCTTCTCTCTTTAGCAACCACTAATCGCCTGAGGGAGATGTTGTCATGAGCCGCCATGCTGCCCACAGTCTGCCTTCTGCCCTAACTTCTCACCCAATGAGGGCGGGGGACAAAGACGAACCGACGGATCACAACGGCTTTGACCGGCCCTCCTCGACTCGCGTCCCTTTGCCGCCGCCAACTCCCCTTGCCTTGCATGAAACACCATCCACTCTTCTGCATCTAGGCAACCCCCCCCCCCCCCCCCCCCCCCCCTCTGTTGACAAGTGCGTGGAGAGTTCTGGGTTAAACTCCTGAACTCTGGGGCTCCCACCACCACTCCACTGCGGGTCCCTCGACAAAGCGCTCCCCTCTGTACCTGTCAGTATCGGTAGCAGCTTCTATCGCCCTGCCAGAGGGCGACTGAGGACTGATTCACTCCTCTGTCCCCTCCTCTCAGCGCCTCGCTGTGTAATTAGGGGAGATATATGAACAACCAGCAGCACCCCTCCTGCATAATGGAGTGCGCTGCTCCAGACTCCTGGCCTCCGCCGAGCGATGTGACGCGTGGCCTACTTCCTGCTACCGCTACCGTCTGCTCCTCGGGGGGGGGAAACGCAGGACTTTTGTTTTAAAGACACGGTGGCTAATACGAGCCGATGTAGACCAGGAGTACAGAGGGAGTCTCTACCCCCAAGGGACAAACCAGGGGAATATAAATTCTCTAGACTTCAGTGTCGCCCACACCGATGTCAAACTGATCTGAACTTTTATTCCTTGGTACTGGCCTCCTGCTTCGGTTGAAGGAGCTATAGACATAACCTCTTGCTGTAGTTCTGTGATTTCAAGCGATATCGTGACAACATTGGGGGCAAACTGATTATCTCACAAGGGGATTGTTAAGTGTCTAAGCAGAGCTATGAATAGGTACTGTCTGTCCTGTTTGGGCGTAATCAATCGGAGATACGATTACCACAGAGGAACGAGGGTAAACCGAGAACCAAATTACTATGCTTGGCTGTTGACACTGTGAGGGCAGAGAGGACAGGACGTGTCACAGCTCTGCACATCGTCAACAAACTGAAACAATCAGGTGCAATTAATTCAGTGCTACAGGGAGGGAGGAGGAGGGGGGAGGAGGGGAGAGGGGAGACGGAAGGAGAGGAGAGGAGGGAGGAGGAGGGGAAAGAAGAGGAGACAAGAGGGAGAGAAGATTAGAGGTGAGGGAGATGAGAGAGAGGGAGAGGAAGGAGAGGAGAGGTGAGGAGATGAGATGAGAGGGAGAGGGAAAGGAGAGGAGGGGAGAGGAGCATAGGGAAAATGGAAAGATGATGGTTGGTGAGGAGGTGAAGAAGAGAAGAGTTGAGGATCAAAGGAGGAGGATAGGAAAGAAGATAGGAGGAGAGGAGAGGAGGGGGAGAAAATGGTTGCTCAGTAATTACGAAAAAAAAAGGAAAATATGAGCAAAAAATAAAAAAGTTAAAAAGGGCCAACAGAAGCCAAAGCACGGCAACGGTGGAAGCAGAATTTGGAGAAAAGCCTTCTGAGGAAACATCAGGGGCTTGGCACAGCCTTTTCATTTTCTCCTCTTTGTTTCCCTTTTTTGAAGCCTGGTGCTGTTTATGTGTCAGAGGACATCAATCGAGAATGTGTGTGTGTGTGTGTGTGCGTATCTTTGGTGAATGTGTGTGTGTGTGTGTGTCTGTGTATGTTTGGTGTGTGTGTGTGTCTGTGTGGGTGTGTGAATGTGTGTGTGTATGTGTGTCTATATGCATGGCAATGTGTTCACACTTGAGCAGCTGTGTGTGTGAGTATGAGCGCGTGTGCGTGTGCGTGTGCGTGTGTGTGTGTGTGTGTGTGAATGCAGCTTGTGTTTGCATGTGTGAGTGTAAAGGGGAAACATAATTGTCATTCATGACCTCTTGGAGAGGGTGGCAGCGGTTCCCAACATCCTGTCATTAGCTGCAGATGACATTTAATAATTTTGCAAAGAGCCACACTAATTACTCACACTCTCACTCAGCCGGTCCCTTTTAACCAACACATCAGTGCTTCAGCCCCGGCACTGCAACGGAGATGGTCAAGAAACATACATAACGGGATCTAGACAGTGTTGGAAGGTGTTCACTGTTTGACACTGAAGCTATAGCTGAAACTGTAAACTTGTGATTCTATTCATCCAGGCTATTGTGTGTGTGTTTGTGTGCTCGTCGCTGCATGGGTGACTGTGTGCATCAGCATGTGGGTATATTTTTGGCGAATAGAGGAATGCACGAAGACTTGTAATCGGCTTGGCAGTGGGAAGCTGGCGGAGGCCCGACGAGAAGCTGCGGGCCCCTCCAGCGGGTCCAGAGGGCAAACCAACAGGACACAAATCCCGAATAAAAACGGAGGCTTAGCGCACGAGCACATGCTAATGCCGTCGGTAAATACAGCCCTGTTACACTGCGAACCATGGGAATGGGAATATGCTATGTTGCTGCTCTCGACGCTATGCTAATTCGGTAGCAAAACCCCTGCGTGGATGCCGTTCTGTAGTCTTGTTTCGAGTAGGCGGTGGCTGTTCTCTGTTCCGCTATGGCTCACTGCTTGGCTAGCTGTGCTCATGGTTATTCCTGGTCTCCGTCCCCTGTGGGTCTGTGGCTTGGGCTCTGCTGTTTTTTTTTTTTGCTGTGTGTGCCTAATTGAGACATCTTGAAGTCTGTGTGTGTGTGTTTGTGTTGTTGTGTGTGTGTGTGTGTGTGTGTCTGTAAGCATCGGTGCCCCCTCACATCTTTTTTTTTAACAAATACTTAACAGGAAGAGACATCGGCCATGTGGAGTGTATGCGCTGTCCTGAAAGTCAAGAGATGCCTGAGGTTTCAAACTGCCAAGACACAAGCTCGCATAACCCTGGTTGCTATGTCATTGAGGAACACACAGGATGGCTCGGATTTCAGTTAATTATTGCTTTGTCGGCAGATTTCTACGATGCGGTGGTGGCAGAATTTGGCCACTTGTCGAGTAAGACGTAGACATCTCCCGGATAACCCTCTCTTCCACACAAACAACATTCTTAATCTACGTTTCATAATCAAAACCCAAATGAACGTTGAAACAAATAATTCTGATTACCCGTTGGCTCCAAGGTGTGAGAAGTTCTTTCCATCACGTTTATTTCCCAGAGGATGCACTACTCTAACTACCCCTTTGCCTATTGCATGATCGGGGAAAATATCTTTCATCCTTCCAGCGATAGTCCATCGCCCCCATGCCGACCCCTCGCTCGGGGGACAGAGGTATTCCAATAGTGCTCTGGTCTTCACTCCACTCTCTCCTTCTCACATAGGGCACAATTTATCTTGGGTGCGTTACATTGACCCTGCCCACTGCCTTGGGGGATGTTTTTCAAACGTGGCATGGACATTAACTGCTGTAGCACGGGGCTGATTGCCCCCACCCGGGGGCCATGTTTCATGAAGCCCCGGTTTCTGCCGTGCATCGATCTGCTATCGTCTTTTACTCTGCCTGGAGATGGGAAAAGAAGAGAGAGGGATCCTGTGCGCTCGTATGGTGGCATGTGTGTGGGTTGGTCTCCAGGTGTGTGCTTCCGCTTGTGCATGAGTGTGTGTCCAACTGCACGGCTTTGTCTCTGCTTGTCCATGAGTGTGAGTCTACATGTGCTTGTGCATGTCCATCATGCATTAGCGTCGTTTATCCCAATTGTGTGTCTCTGTCTGTGCACCAGTTAGTGTTCATCTTCATGTGTGCGTTTGTGGCATCAGTTTGGGATTGTCTGCATTGGTGCGTTTCTGCTCGTGCATGAGAATGGTTTGTCTGCATTTGTGTAATACTGTTTGTGCATGAACTTGCGTCCATCTGCATGGGTGTG
Source organism: Gadus morhua (assembly GCF_902167405.1). Lineage (NCBI taxonomy): Eukaryota > Metazoa > Chordata > Actinopteri > Gadiformes > Gadidae > Gadus > Gadus morhua. Next base: position 18,143,384 of record NC_044055.1, on the reverse strand, counting down.
TTTCTGCTCAAGCCTGAGTTTGTCTTTGCCTGCATGTGTGTGTGTTTCTGTGTGTGTTTGAGTTTGCCTTTGTTGGCATTTGTGTGTGTGTGTCTTTGCCAGTTGGACTCTCCAGTTGCACTCTAGGTTGAAAGGAATGCAGCACTCCAAATTATTATTAATGACCATGTATGTGGAAGAGTCATGGAGAGGGGGGGAGAGGAGAAAAGCAGAGAATGGGTGAATAGCAGAATAATGGATGAATAATAGAACAGCATAAGCCGAGACAGCGGGAAGAGACGTTATGGGAATAGAAATCGGAAATAAGACCAAAAAAAACACAGGAAATGGACTTCCAAGACTTGACCAGAACTAACGATGAGGTTATGTTAACATAAATAGAATAACCCCCCTTCCGAATCCCTTCAGCGCCCGGCTAAACGGCGCCGGGGAGAAATGCAATGCTGATGAAACAACGTGATTGCACCGGCCAAAAGAGATAAAGACAAAAAAACAAACAGGAGAGAGGTGTGAAGGGCGACGGTGAGATCCACAGGAAAAGAGCGATTCAGAGAGCGCTATAGACCCACAGGGCGGACGCCATGGCGGGGGGAGGGGGGGGGGGTTTTACCTGGGACACCTTGCGCACCACGTCGCCGCTCACCAACAGCCCCTGGATGAAGGAGCGCGCCGCCACCAAGGCGCGCGTGACCTTCAGCTTGAGCTCGCGGGGGGCGTCGCCAAACGGCCGCAGCGTCTCCATCTGCTTGGACACGCACTCCTGGTAGTCCTCATCTGCAATCAGACGCACCGCAGCCTCGCCGTCAGGGGCGACTCCCTAACACGCAGCATTGATTTTCTTTGTATACGATTCAAGCTTGCGGCTTGATGGATTGCGGAGGGGTGGTGGGGAGGGAGGGAGGGAGGGAGGGAGAGGGGATGGGTGAGGGGGGCAAGGGGCTAAGATGGAACTGACACCTCCAACAGTAAAGGTGGGAGGGAAAAGACTGCTATTGTGTTTTTCGTGTGGTAAGCAGACCGCAGGGGATGCATGTGAGCTTATCGTCAGGTGGTACGTTGGTGGGTTCTTCTTGACTACCCACATTTACGACAAAGAAAATTATAATCTTCATCATTTGGGCTCTATTTTTTATAATTATTGTTTCAGATATGGTATAGTGTCTGATGACTATTGCGAGAATAGTGTCGCTTTGTGAGTCAATCATGTTTTCCATTGTGATGTTTTGTGTTCATTTTTGCGAAAATAATCACACTGTCAGCATAAGATGCGGCGCTGACATTGTCTTTCCATGTTTTCTTGACGTTTCCCACTTGCCATGGCCTATTTGCAGTAATAATTATGATTAAAGGGGGTGCTGGCAGTTTGCCCAGCCACTGCACACTTTTTTACCGTTTTTATATGAGGTGATCCTCCAAAGGTCTTGAAGACATTTAGTGGTGCACCTATTAAAAGGTTGGGAACCACTGGTCTAGTGATAAGGGGATTCGGCTGACAGCAACAAGGTTACAGGGTTTAACCCCAAACCTCCGCAGTCTACCTTAAGGCATCCTTGATCAGGCCTAAACCATCCCTGCTCATTAAAGGGTAAGTAAACCCTTGCCTCAGTATGTCTGCCCTCAGGATTCAAAAAGTGCAACCCTGAGCAGTCCTGACGGTCGCAAAGGTTTACGGAAGACGGACACAGAGGGGTCCATTGGAGAAAGTTCTAGGGGCATTGTCATAAGTTGGCAAAACCCCATAGAATGCTAGCTTGATCTAGGATGCACAGCCAAAAGGATACTACTGCTACTCTGCAAAAGCATTTTAAGCAGAAAATAGCTGAATTTCTCCCATTCAACAAAGTAATACATTTTCATCAAAATGTTCATCGACACTGTGTGAAACCAAACCGTTTCCTACCGAAGAAATGGATTGTTGGATTAACTGACTCTTTAATGCTGTAAAATGCTTTGGATACAAGTTTCAGCTGAATGGCTTCATGGTAAATAGTAATGACATTGAGGAGGGATTACTTAAAGACTCAAAGAAAAAAGCCTAGCAAAACACGGTTTATTGTGCCGATTGTTGAACCACTAGTATGGACTGTGGGATGGGTTTAGGAATGATGTTCCCTATGGGTATTAAAGATAT